>NW_027137450.1:1088734-1313662 GCF_001889945.1 Aspergillus brasiliensis CBS 101740 | reverse complement strand
AATCTTATTCTACTTCTAGCCTGGAGAGTGCACTTCGGAGCTTATGGCCATAGGTTGCGGAACCCGTGCACTTGGCTGTGTGGATAGAGTAGTATCCTGATGATAATGATATTCTTAACATCATCATAAATTTAATAACTAGCTGAGCTATTATTTTAGATCTCTACCAGACCTATCCGATGGTTTCCGATAATTCCTCTATTTATAGTACCAGTCCCTGATCATCCCTTGCCTAGTATATCTTGTTGAGGTTCTTAACTACCGGATAGGCATCGACCTGGAGCTCCTGCGGGGGCCGTGCGCCAACACCTTTCTAAGTAGGGTTCAATAACTATCTCGTTAACTAGGCCGGACAGTGTAGCAGCGAGGCAGTCAAGTCATATTTCCGAAAATCCGATCCACCAGCCGGCAATACGGAGTACAGCAATCAACTTACATAGTACAACCAACCACTAGTCTATGCTTACTCCTGTGAAGTACCCCTGTGACGTGTCGGATGAACTGAGGCTGACGACTGCACGTGAAATCAGCCAGCCAATGAGCCACTTGAGGATCAGAGTCCCCCGATCGTTCTTATCTCCGTGCATCCACGAGGCTGCTCATCCTCCCCAGCAATGAGTACACCAGATATTCCGTTCCCAGGATGGGCGGCATCCCCTTCACAGCGCTCGGCTGCGCAACCTGCAAGAAGCGCAAAATCAAGGTCAGTCCAGAAGTCTGCGATCGGACCACTGTTCGGTGGCTGAATCCAGTAGTGCGATCTAAAAAAGCCCGAATGCGAGAATTGCGTTAAAAGAGGAAAGGCGCCTTGCCCCGGTTATCACGATCGGATCTTCATCCACCACACTCTTGTATCCCGACGCGCGCGCAATGGAGAAACCACGCGACCAGTCCCCCAGCTGGTGGGACAGCTCAAGCCCCTGGCTTTGCCGGCTCGCTTCAATATGAGTGCCGAGGCTCGCACCCAGCTCTTTGCCAACTTCATGCACACCTTCTTCGCCTCCAACCCATCCCTGAATGGCAGGGACGACACCTGGTACTTGTTGATGGCGCGCTTCCCAACCTTGGCCGGCCAATCAGAACTGCTGGATCGATCGGTCATCGGCTTGGCCTCGGTGTTTCTGGGGACGAAGACTAGGGATAATCGGTTGGCGCATCATGGCTTGGAGATCTACAATAGTGCTCTTCATGCGATGCTACGGATCTTGCAACGCAATCGCCCGCCTACGGCTGCCACACTCTACTCGGCCATTGTATTCCAGACTTACGAGGTATGGTCGTTCCAGGCCAGGGAAGTCTATTTCTGACAAGATGTAGACTATGCAGAATGGCGAGACGGTCTTGCATGATTGTTTTGCCCACATACAGGGCGCCACAGCGATCCTGAAGCGACAGGACTGTACCGGATACGATGATAAATCTCTCATCAACGCCATCATCTGGAGACATAAATGGGCGGCAGTAAGTTTATTCCGACTTCGACGATGGATTACTGACAGTCATGTAGGCAATGTTTGTTCTGAACACCCCATACAGTATGGCACTGGACGGGGAATGTCTCAGTCTTGGACGGACAGACAGCCCGGCGGACGGGTTGTTCGGAGTGATTGCCGAATGCATCGTTTTACGCAGAGATCTGTGCCAACTCATCGGGCGACCGCATCACAGTCGGGAACCCCCATGCCAGTGCCACGCACTACTGCAGCGCTGCAGTAAGCTTGAGGAGCGTCTGCAAGTAGACTGGCTGCATACGTCCTCGCACAGGCTGGACGGCAAACCCACTCCATGTAGCCGGTGGGTATTCAGTCAGGAGCCGAGCATGCTCCCTTTGGACCCAGATCTTGCTCCGTATGCCTTCGAAAACCTCGAAACGGCCAAGATATACCTCCTGTATTGGGTCGCCTCTCTGCTCATCCGCCGCGTGATCTACCAAACCGAGACGCACCAGTTGCGAGACCCCGATCCGAGCTGCATGGTATTCTATGCCAGAGAAATTTGCCGCTCCGTAGCATATTGCATACAACCCAAGAACCGGATGTCAGCCGGACAAGCCCTCCTCGTGGCACTGTCCCAGGCATGCAAGTGCTATATTGACTGCGGAGACCAGGCTCAATTCCTGTGGTGCCAAGCAGTCTATCCGTTCATTGCAGCGAGCGGCTTCGGTATAGCCAATCTTTTGAGCCAGGTGGAGTGGAAGTTTTGGAACGCGGCTCAGAGACAGCCACGGGGGTCACTCTTGTTATTACCTGAGGCGGTGCATGATAGTTCGATATAAGCGACCGTAGGGGATACATGATAGTAGTGGTAATGCGACCTCGCTGGGGAAATAAGCAATTATATAACTAGTTTTTCCGACGCATCCCGATTGGACCCGACAAGGCCATGCACGGGATTCGCACAATTTGCCCGTTACAGACTAGTGTGCTTCATAGCATCTATTTACATTTGATATGGCTGCGCAAGGCTAAACTCGGCTGAATAATACTGCTTGGACGATGTTTCAGAGCTAGACGTACTACCATCTTTGGTGTAGCACGTTATACTATTGTTTGCTAGTTTCTCGTCGATGAACGGGGGCTTACCCGCTCTTGAAATCACTTTCTCGAGCTAAATAACCATCTTCTCAGTCTTGCGGAATGGGGAAGGTGTTAGAGCAACTCTAACTAAATTGAGCCAAGAAATCCCAACCTCCCAGTGTATGATACCCCTCCTCAGTAAATAGTTGGCCTAGTAAGAACTCCGCGGATGGTCGTACTTCACGATTTACCCGCAGCATCAATAGAAGATACATAGCCAGACGCTGTGCATTCTCAGCTCCAAAGCCACCCGGCAGCCGCTCGGCGAGATATATAGTGAATCGAGCCATTCCGGCAGGATCACTCAGTCTCTCATCAATGAGTTCGAGATGCTCTTTATCAACTATCTCTCGTGGAATACCGAAGGTACTAAGTGGAAAAAGTGGCTCGTTCGTTGCTAGTTCGAATATCTGTTCCAGAATTAGCAGATAGATACAATTTATCATTGGACAATGAAATGAAACTTACCAAGCACCCCAATGCCCAGATATCAATGGTGCAGTCCCATGCAGTTCCGCGTATAATCTCGGGTGCGCGTAGTGACAGTGGGATTACAGGTCGCTCGTCGCACCATCGACGCCATTGAGCTAGAAGGATAATATCAGCAACTAAACACATATTTTCTGCGTAGAAATAGATTGGTAACATACCGCCACCTAAACCCCCTATTTTGACCACGAGCCTGGAGTAGGGGACATCTTTCAGTGAATTGTAACGTCTCTGCGAAGGCATTAAATATTGCGGGGCACTATCATCTCTCGTCACTCCTTCAAGCCATCGGACTGGGCTAAACTGGGGTGACTCCAGTAAGTCATCGATATCATTTATCGAGTCGGTAACCGATACCATTATGTTTCCGGGCTGTATGTCTGTCCAGGCAGACAGCAAGCGGTGATTAGTAACTTTTCATCTTGTCTCCCAGTTTTAGTGACTTACCACAATGAACAATATCAGATTTGTGAAGGAAGTCGAGCCCCAAGAGGGTTTGCTGTGACACAGTTTGTACATATGCCGGCTGGCGTGGCGTCCATGTAACTATCATTTCTTGTACGTCCGAGATCATCACCGGAAAAAGTAGACATAGGTGAGTACCATTCGGGCCTGTATGATGAAAGTGATCAAGTAGTTCAATGACGTGTTCTCTTCCAGGATGATCAAAGTCTGAGGCCGCCAGATGGCGATGTATCGCAAGCTCCTTCGAGTCTGCAGACGCATCTGCTTTCAGGATCTTTAGGGCGACATGGCGCGGTGTCATGGTCTTATTCTCCGCGAGCCAGACTGTCGAGAACTGTCCATAGCCTAGCTTTCCGACAACTTCGTAGTTCTGATTGAAAATGTCATGGAGGTGAACGGGGTGGTAACCTCCCCGACGATACTCTTCGACGGGTTCGACCACCTGCGTGATTCCCTCAAAACGGCGCATACTGACAGATCTAAGGATAGTGTGAAACTGTGATATAGCTGAGAAGACTGGCAACCGGATGGCCACTCGGAGTTGCGGGAAGTAAATCTGACTAGTACAGATGTGAAGTCGATAGGATTCAGAGACGTCAGGGGTTTTCAAGCCTAATATAGACGTTGCACAGCGTCGTAGTCATGTGACCTATACATGGGAAGACCCGGAAGCCTTTGTTGTTGTTTTCTGAATCAAGGCACAAAGGGACTCGTTTGAACACGTAGATAAAATATGGTACTAGGAAGTGAACTATCCGGGAGTTGCCGCCGGATGTCACTTTGATATTACTGCTTCAAGTAGCCAGCCATGTATCATTCTGGTCTACTTGGCAAAAGCAATGCCTTGAACATCACGCATATACCACTTGTCTACTACAGAGTCTAATCCCAGGCTCTTTCCATCAAACCAGTCTCAGTACACAAGTGTCCAAGATTCAAGCTCCATAGCGAGCAATGTTATTTTTAGAGTACCTTTGTACTCCAGGCAGGGGTTTTCTGTCATATCAAAGAGTTTAGTCTTGGCAATGCCGTTAAAAGGGCTACATGCGAGGCACTTTGCATAACTACATAAATTCTACATTGAGAAGTTCCGCAAATCCATCCGTGCTAGTACTCTAGAGTATTGACACCAAGTCTTCCGATCCATATGAGGCCTCCCATACAAGCCTTACACTATTATACGATGCTACTATAGTTAGATTCAATATGTAATATGTATTTAATTTGTGTCCGTAGTAGCCCTTGCAGGATTGTTGCATCCAAGGGAAGAAAGTTCACAACACTACCTACAAATTTGTAGTTCCATGTTATAGATAGCTTGCTTTAGGATGTATCCCAATTTAATGTGTACATATTTACAATTAGACCTATTCGGCCTCGAACCCCTTCTTGCGCTGTGCTCGAACTCTTGCAAACTTCTGCATGCAGGAGGCAATTCCCATGTAATTCTAACCTAAGAAAATAGTAACTCTGTTGCTTTGCCGAGTCTCGTAAGCAGTTCCCCGCGAGACTCTTCACATAGTTTGTCTGCTCAAGCAGGTAGTGTTCGATACTAAACGGGCAACTCCCCCATACATAGGAAGTTGTCATGATTTATGGTACGTTGATGTCATAGCTCGAAGTCAAACTCATCTATCACAGTAGTGATTGAGCAGGGTATCTGATGGCTGGCAAGACAGTCGAGGAGGGTCTACCACAGAAATCATATTCGAATAGGACGTATTATTATATCCGGAAAGAGACTCTCCCACCTCTAGATCATCGTCCCCTTATTCTGCTTCTTATCCACATTATAATGCTTCCACATCCCCACGGCCGGAAACATCAACACCAACACACAAGTCGCGGCAATAGCCTCATACTTCTCCATATACCCCCAGGCATAATTAACAGCCTCCCTCACGGCCGACCCAGGCTCATACTTCATCTGCGACAAATAACCGCCCGAGTACAACGTCTCAAACAGCGCCTGATCCTCCGCCGGCAACGCCCTCCGCAACCCATCCGTAAACGTATTGGTATAAATCGCCGCCGAAACCGCATACCCAATCGCACCGCCAATACTATTAAAAAGGCCCAACATGGACAGCAGAATCGGAATCCCATCCCTCGTAGACGCACACATCACCGCCATCTGCTGCCCAATGACCAACATACCACCGGAGAAAGCGATGAAGATCTGACACATGATCACGTACCCGATATCCGCATCCTGCCCACGGAAATGGATCATCAACCCGGCCCCCAGGAACATCAGCGGCACGGCGAAGCACAGACACGAGTACTTGAATTCCTTGACCATGCGGATCCAGAAGCCGAAGACGGGGGACCAGACGCAGGACCCGACGGTGTAGATGGAGGTCATGTAGCCGGTTTTGGTCACGTCCAGGTTGTAGACGACCATGACGAAGTAGTAGAAGTAGCTGTCCCAGCAGTAGAAGCTGAAGTAGACGACGGCGGCGAGGAGACAGGCGCCCAGGACGGTGCGGTCGCGGAGAAGCTCGTATGGGATGAAGTGGACCCGGGCGCACCATTTCTCCCAGGCGGCGAAGGCGAAGAAAAGTGCGAATCCGATGACCACTTCGGCGATGAAGGCGGCGTTGTGGTACTCCGTCCGGCCGTAGCTGGCGAGGCTGAAGGGGAGGAGGAAGAGCACGAAGGCGGCCATCAGGATTAGGGCTCCGATGACTATTTCAGAAGTGTGTTAGATTTGTGCTCAGGGCTTGCATTCGACCTGCAAGGAGGACAGGGAGGGTGGGGGGATGTACCATCGAATTCGTGAATGTAATGAATCAGCGACTGGAACCATGTCCGACCGCTGTCTTGACGGACCAGCACACCAGTCTTGTAGGCCTTACGCTCGTAGTATTTGAAGACGAAGATGAGGGGTGCAAATACAAAGGGCTGGATTATGGCGAAGGCGCCATACGCCCAGCGCCAGCCCGAAGTCTTGATAAAGGAGTTGGCGGCAAGGGAACCGGTAAAGGCACAGCAGATGAAAGGCGTAGTGGAGAAGCCAAATGCAAAGGCTCTGTTACGCAATCCGGAGGTATCCGCGATGAAGATCTCCAGAATGAGGTAAATAGCATCGTAACCGATCCAGTAGAAGACATAGCCCGCGGCAAAGGCATTAGGGCCGTTGCATGCCGCCAGGATGATCAGTCCAAGGACGTAGACGAAAACGAAGACGATCAGGCCTTCCGCACGTCCCCAGATTCCGAGAAGCTTCCCAATGGGCAGCTTCAGTACACCGCCAATGATCGTGGCCAGGATATAGGCCGTCGTGACCTGCGAGGCGTGGGAGAAGTTCGAGTAGGCATAGTAGAGGACGTTGGTGCTGATGTATTCGTGAAGCGCAAGCATGAAATAGCAGACCCAGATCCTGAGTATATCATCAGCACAGCTATTATCGATGTTCTCCTTGTGATTCTCTACCAGGCATAAGTGCCGTAAATGGCATTCTTGCTCCAGACAAGCGCGGCAGCCTCTGCCTTCTGGACACCGATCGGGGCCTCCCGGGAAACCTCTTCGGGCTGGGCACCTTTCTCAGAGAGCTCTGGGTTACCAGACGGGTCGTCGGCCTCGTTGCTTTTCGGATGCTGTTCCACTGGCTGAAGGTCATCCACGACGTGGTTGGTCTTGCGACCCTTGAGTCGGTCGACGACGACACCCATGATAACTGGGAGAGATATCCAGGGTGGGTAGATGAATAATGTCGAGGACTCGAGAGGGATGAGTGTCCAAAAAAAGGGGGATGGAAAAAGGCCGATCGCCGCATGGTTATATAGTGGGTAGCATCTTATCATCCCACCTTCTCCCCTGTCAATCACTTAGCTTTTAGGTCCACATTAGCGCCAACATCAGACTTTTTCTTCTTCCTCCTTGTTCTATGGCTCATGTGGAGATGGCTCTTTGGGGCCAGAGGGTCTAGCATCATGGCATGGTAACTAAACCCGTTAGTGTCACGCAGAAGCCAGGCTCATGCCAGAAAATGAGGGCGGATGAATGGGGGCCAGCGATAAGCGCCATCAGATAATCAGGCCAATGCAATCAGATAATCTCTATTGTGGGGCTAACAGCCAATCGTGTTGAGGAATTGACCGGCCGATGCCGGGTGGGATGGTGAACTCCCGGCCAATGGCAACCGTCCAGCCCGGGCCATTGATGTCTAGGAGCCACCTTCTTTTACGCCGATTCCCTGGATTTGCCTAGCTGCCCTTCCTTCAAGCGGCTCGATTGGTCGGTAGACGTGTTGAATATCGCTTTCTGCGCTAAGAAAAAAATTTTACCCTTCCCGTGATAGGTGCTAAAAGCAGCCCGGTCAATCCTTTGATCCAAAGGTTGCGCGTGAAATTCTCTGCTAGATGGCTTCTGACAACCCGGGACATCCGATTGAGAGAAAATCAACGTATTGCTGCTGGAATAATGCACTGTCAGGCCACTATTGGGCTTATCATTTGGTCTGGCAGGATGTAGCTGCAATCAATCTGTTATTTATGCTCTCGCACACCGCCCACGCCGATTGGTAGACTCTCACTTGGCTCTCTCGTATCCCGTGATCCATGCAGAAGCTTATGGCCGGAATACCCGGTCTGAGCTCTTGTTCTCTTCGGAGCGCCCGTTTGGGGGCAACACAGCGTGTTTTGATCAGCCAACAGCAATAATCAGTCTGGTACCCACCTTAAATCGGCTTACTCCGTAGTAAGCTCACAACTTTGCATATTACGTACCTTATTTCTGCATGTCCTGACTCAGCAGTCGTTTTTGGGCGTGGCTTATCCACAAACCCTGGATTGTACGTACTATGATAGTGGAACTGGTCTCCAACCTATGAACCCTTGAGACCCATCGTAATGTGGTCGATTCGAGAGAATATTGGCGAGCCAAAATGATGAATAATGTCTTATTAAGATAATGCATCATTTATTTAGTTAACATTCTGAACAATTATGTAATCTGATATAGCCCTTTTTATCACCCATCCCAAAGTGCTATTTTCTTTCTGATTGAGCTGTATTGTCCGGGTATGACTTTGAGTCAGATCTCAATTTTGATCACCATGCAACTCGGTATCCCACATGTAGTCCCGCATCTTGATTGAGTTGTTCATGGTTCAATTGATTCAATTGTTGCAACATCGTCCATGATAGGCGGTCATCTACCTTCAATTCGACTTGCCCCGGTACTCATGAACGCACTATATCTAATAAATCAACAGCGAGATCACACTTGCTCAAGCAAATAGCTGTATGGCAAGACCCCTAGTGTCAACTCGAGAGCCATCCCGTGGGAAGAATACAATGAAAGTATCTAGCATTCTCTGGCTTCAGTTTTCCTCGAGAAACACTATTTGATCCCACATGGGCACGAAGTGTCTGGTACATGTTGTGGCAATATCAATCCACAGATTAGCGGCAATTAGGATCCTTGGAGAATATCATAATCTTGTGTAGTTAAAGCACCTGAACAATCAAGATCAAAAGCCCCTTTCTGTATTGCAGCCAGCTGAAGGTGCAGGCTATCTTTGTAGATTGAATGAGTCAGTTATCGAGTAGACAATCCACCAAAGAGCATGTTTTCTGTCCTTTCGGTTAGGTAAAAGGCGTGAGACAGTGATGTATATTAGGATAGCATATTGAATCGACGGTCGGCCCAGCTTGTTTTCTTTCTCGTCGCAGTTGAAGGTCTCGTGTGCGGGTGGTGTCGTCCACAACAGATTAATAGAAAAGACTCAGTCATGGGAGATCATCTGACTGCGTTGGAAGTATCGTGTGGCATTTCAGGTTGTGGACAAGGAGTCCTTCGGTTGTCTAGGCTAAGACGTGCTTTCGAGGTCCTTCAGGACTGAGGTATAGGTCAGCGAGCCATACACGGAAGCCTGACTCTGGCAAATCCGGTGGTTCCATAAAAATAGCTTACTGTAGGTAGGCAGACCATTTAATCTAGTTGCTCGGGCCGGACAAAACTGCAGAGTAAGGAAGCGGGTCCAGGTGCACCGAATATATACCAGGAACTTGGGCATAGAAAGCTTCTGCTCGAGCTTTGGCTGCATCATAGCTCAATCCAATGATAGAAAGCTCAAAATAGACAAGGGGGGTTCTTAAAATGTGGGGTGGGGAGTTGGTTATAGCCGGAAAGGTAGCATATAAGGCTGTACCGGTTAGGGCGCTCAGAAAGGTTTTTCTCCGATCAATATGTCACGGGTATTAGGTAGATGCTGGATTCTGGCATTTTGTGAATGACATTAAAGGCCATGCGCATGGACCTCCAACCTTTCACGTGAAAGCTGTGTGTTGGTGATAAGTTCAGACCACGATGGCACTTAATCATGCACAAACACTGCGCCGCCATGCCTTACTTACAGCATCTGCAGGGATTCATGATCCCGTGCCAGATCCTTTGGCTGATACTTTGGACATCTCTGGGGTTTCCCAACCAATCATTCCCTGGCCTTGTGTGAAAGTACCAATGTCGGACTTGCCCTCAGTGGTGTGTCATGGAATGGCGTCTTTGTGCATGAATCCGGTGTTAACTGACTGGCTATGGTATCACTTTGCATCCTCAGTGAATAGATATTTCATCTATTAGTGAATGATTGATCAATTCTTATGGCTGACGGCCACATAAGAATTCCTTGTGTCGTGTTGCTCAACTTCTACCTTTACCGATCAGACGTGTCTCTTGATAACCTTCAATCAGAACAAAGCCTCTGAATACGACATGGCCTCAACATATGATCTTGTGAATTATGACTCCGACGAAGAAAGGGAGAAGAATCCTATCGTGCCCTTCGCCAACCTCGCATCTGCTGCCTTTTTCATGGCTGGTTTGTTGCATGCAGCCGGAATATCCTATGGACTGATGGGCGGACTTGCGGTCGCATTCTTGGGCAGCAACCGAGCCACACGAGACGTCGACATGGCCTTTGAAGCACCCGGGAAAATGCGAGACATTTGGAGGGTCGTGGAGGCCCAGCCACGGTATATCAGGGATTAAGGCTTTCTGGTTACCTCACTGACATTATGTGGCTATTAGTTTGATAGTCCCGAACACCAAACTGGTCAGTAATATCTTGAAGGTATTCGTTCGCACCGGCCCAAATTACGATGATTGCGTAAACGCACTACCTGTCGAGGTTGACCTTATCGAAAGTGGTAAGTTTGTGACTACCCAACACATGTTCATAGTCTTACAATCTCTATATTCAGGGTACCAGAATAGTCCACGAGAGCTTTTAGCGAACAGAAAGCAGATTTCTATCAATACTAGGACCGGAGTGCTATTGATCTATATAATCGCGCCCATCTTCCTCATGCGAGGTAAAATGGCTGCCTTCGCTGGTCGCCGAAGACTTGCCGATATGGAGGATATTCAGCACCTTGTGCGGATCTATGGATCGGAAATCCGAGCTGCTGTTGATCGTTTAGATCCAGAGGATGTTACTTCTTTCCTTGAGATTGTACCCCCGGCGACCCTTGCTCGCTGGAAAGCATTCTTTGGGCGTTGATTATGCTCTGGTGTACTAGCTGCTTGACGTAATTCTTGGCACACATTTTACTTTGGCAGTTGGCGTAATGTAGTTACCTATACCCCAGGTCTGAGAACACTACGTGGATCCTTGGACCCGTGTCTCCGATACCTAGTCGCGTGAGTCTCCGGCAAATACTTCCATCCTAACCGCCTCTGTTTGTTTTGGATTGCGTGCGTCCATATCTCTCTTCGGAGAACAGGAGTAGGGTCTACAAAGATGAACATTTCATCTACCCCATCATCCCTAAAAGCCTGAGCGCGATCTTCCAGCCATTTTGTATCAGTGTGACCTTCCAGATCAAGTTCTCTGTGGCCCCACTCCTCCGAGAGGTCCATCCCATCAATCAACTCCTCTAGATCTAGTAGGCTTTTAGAGTCAATGGCACTTTGCACGTAGACTGGAAGCTTGGAGTACGGCAGGCCACCTGGTGACGTTAGACGGTTTCTTCCAAGCTAAAGGGTATCTGTACTGTGACCCACCTAGGCTCCACTCTACGTTTTCATGTTCGACAATGAGATGGCAGTAGTTTCCCGGCACTAGTAGCCAGAAAGTAGCCCACCCGATGGCCTTGAACCGGGGGTACTTGTGGTTCAGCAAGTTCGGCGATTTGAGGGGATTTGGGCCACAGGGTTCGAGGATATCTTTGCGAGAGGCAAAGAGCTCCACCGCGTGTTCGAATTGCCCATCTTGTATGCATAATACTAGGTCCTGGGATGGTTGTCAGGTGTCTTTTCATTCTGGTTCTCACACGGCAAAGGTCTGAACGTACACGTGGTACGCGCGATGTTCCATAGTAGATTAGCGCTTGCTCTTGGACGAAGCAACAAGGTATTCCAGCATCTGTCAAAATCGATAGCACCCTGGATATTTCCTGGGGAGGTTGTGGCCCCTCGTTTAAGTCACCGACTGAGAGCGGGTCAAGCGCTGGAGAGAATATCACGTTCTGCTCATTGACTTGGGGAGGATTCATGCTTCGCACGTTTAGATATGGGGCTCATTCGGTAATGGTGTCGTTTCGATGAAATTAGTATGGACGAGTGGTCGACTGCCAGGTTAACTAGTGGAAAGGAAGAGGGGGTTTTCATGAATGTGGTCACATGACGCCATTTCTGGCCTGCGCGACAACCGCTTGCCCATCAACAGGCTGCGGATGAATGGTAGGAATGCTGTGTACAATCCTTCTTGGTCTATATGTTTTTGATATGGAGGGAGAGACACACATACTGTTCAGGGTCACCACAACCCAACATTCCAACCATTCCAACGTCATTAGCCGATCCCCGCCCATGTTCCCGTATTGATGCCTAAGGCAGTAGTCATGAATCACCAAACCCTGGACACAGATCCGACACAGTGAGCGCCTTCCCGGATCATTTACTAGTTTGGTGTGGTCTTGTATTGGTTGATCTGTTGATTGGGTCGCCTGTTCTCATCTTTGTTGTCTCCTGGCATAGAAAAGTGAGCCAGCCAAATATATATTTTCACATGGTACAATCGAGGCATAAACAATGCGGAGCGAACAACAAGTTTCAAGCAAGAAATGAACACATTAGTAACCCAAAAGGGCACTAGAGATGCTATGATTTCTTAAAAACACCTGTCGGACCATTTTTGAATCACTTCTGGGCAGGCTATCGCCCAGGTCATTTGCACAGAGGTGGTCGTGGTTGCTAAACAAAAATGGGTCGATTTTGAATGAATAGGAGTGGTATATAAATGTAAGCAAAGACCATTGCTAACAGATAACCCCTGATGGTCTAGTTGGTTATGGCGTCCGGCTGTAATGGTTAATTGTAACCGGAAAATCCCTGGTTCGATTCCGGGTCGGGGGACATCTTCTTTTTTGCTTTTTTTTTTTTTCTATTTTTTTGCTCCGTCCGCATATACATTCACCACGACCACACGAAGCAAGAAGTAATTTCAAAGAAAACTACAACCGCATCATTTGAATTACTCATAACTTAACTATCGATCAACCCGATCGACCTGAAATGAATCGAGTGATAAACGAAGCCGCTGAGAATGTGGCAAACGCATTAAGGTTTCATCAACTATCGGTGTCGGAGGCGTCGGGATATCCAGTTTTCCGGTCAGGCACTTAAGATGGCTGCACCTCTGGCTTAGCGTCACGTCCACAACAGTCAACCGTGGATCATAGAGGGCCTGCCACCAGACAAGCCTACTGTTCACAATTCAGCTAGGCGACCGACCCAAGCCAGTCCGATAGCCGACCACGTGAGCGGATCGGAGGACATTTTGGCCTCCGCTCATAGTTATTTAGGGAGTAATGAAAGCTTTGATCGAACAATCATTGCTCCACCAGGGAATATTCACCTTCCAAGCATTCCATCGCTTATCCAAGTATACAATTAGTCATGGATAAAGAAAGCAGTATTGTGATCATCGGTGCAGGCGTATTTGGCCTCACCACAGCCTACCAGCTCGCCTCCGAGGGCTACAAGAATATTACGGTTCTTGACCGACACATGCCACCAGTAAGTTCCAGTGTCCCGCGCAGTGCATACCACCTCTAATAAGCTCAGGTTGCGGATGGGTCCAGCTCCGACATTTCTCGGATTATCCGATTTGACTATGCCGACGATGATTACTTGCGTATCTCTCACGCAGCCTATCTGAAATGGCAGGAGCCCAAATACCGGGGCATCTTCTACCCCAGACCGTTCATCCTGACAGGAAGCATGGCCCCTACCAAAGACTCCTGGATGGAGAGGACCAAAGCAGCCCTCAACAGGTATAGCCTCCCATGGACTCACGTAGCCGACGCGGCCCACGCGAAGCGGTTACACCCTGTCCTTAGCGGAGAATTAGCTGCACCTCCATTTTCTGGGTACCAAAACAACCAAGCTGGATGGGCAGACGCCAACAAGGCCATCAGTCAGCTTCGTGACGACTGCTTTGAGGCTGGCGTTTCCTTCGTCTGCGGCCGTCGAGGCACGGTTATTGGGTTCGACACCGATTCCGACAAGAATATCAAGGCGGCACGAACCCTCGTCGGAAGTCCCATATCGGGCGATCACTTCATCCTGGCAGCCGGTGCATGGGGATCTAGTCTAGTCCCTATGTACAACTCTACCATTGCTACTGCCCAGGTCCTGGGATTCATGCGTCTCACGCCGGAGGAGGTGAAAAAGTACCAAGATCTTCCGATCTACATCAACTTCTCGTCGGGCTGGTTCAACTTTCCTCCTCATGAAGATACCGGCCTGCTGAAGATGGCTGTGCACGGATGGGGATATACCCGGACTCCGCGGGAGGGAGAGTTCACCCTCGCGAAGAGTAACATCTCAACTCCCCCATTGATTCCACCTCGCGAGCGCATCAACTTCGTTCCCGCAGATGGTGAGCACAGACTTCGGGAAGGACTGCGCGAGATTCTGCCTGAACTGGCTGATCGGCCATATGAGAAGCTGGCTCTCTGCTGGTATACCGATACCCCGACCGGTGATTTCATCATGGACTACCACCCGGATTTCAAGAACTTGTTCATTGGAGGCGCGGGCAGTGGACAGTAAGTGTTCCTTTTATGCCACATCGTGGCTGGGATCAAATGCTAATATCAATTGTGCAGTGGGTTCAAGTTCCTCCCCGTACTGGGTGAATACATGTCGCGGGCGATTAAACGGGACCTGCCAGAGAATCTCGCCCAGAAGTGGCGATTCCGGATGGAATACCAGCACCAGGATGACACTTTCCTGGGAGATGGGAGCCGTGCCGGACCTGCGAGACGGGAGTTGACTCCTTATGAGAAGGCTAAATTGTAATTGTCATTGCCTTTGAAGGTGGTGGATGTACATATGCGATTCATAATTGATGGGTTACGAAGTTAATGATGCAAATGGAACAAGAAAGTTCCTTTACAACAATAGATTGATTCATATTCACATTCCTATCCAAGAGAAGATTAGATACGAACACCCTAAAAGGAAATCTATGCGAGATCGCCACTAGCCCGGACCGGATTAGCTCCAGTCGACGAGCACGTGGCAAGTCCTCCGCTCACGTGGTCGGGAAAAACAGCTCGGAAATTGCTCCGACGCCGAGATGGATCGGCTACATCCCCGGCTAATGGCAGGAGTAGATGGCGGGATAGTCAAGTCACCGGCAGCATGGATCGATCCTCTGAACCCCGAGAACGGAGTCGACAGGCCTGCGAGCCATGTCGGTAAGGCCTGCTCACTACTGCTCACTAGGAAGTACTTAGTCTGACTGGCTCTATGACAGACGAAGAAAGACGAAATGTCCCGGGGAGAGGCCGGTTTGCTCTACCTGCCAAAGGCTAAATCACCAATGTGTGTATTCACTGAGGGATCGAGCAAATGTTGCGTCCGGCAGGGTTACGAAGGCTTATGCGTATATATTCCATGCAGCTCGTATGCAACTCTTCCTAACATCAAACTAGAAGAGCTACCCAAGACCGGCTACGGATACTTGAATCACAGGTCAATGACTTGTACGGCGCTCTCTGGTGTGCATATCTCAAGCCCTACATAATGTCCTCCCTGTATGACTAACTGATGTATCTAAAGCTCACGTCCCAGTAGAAATGGCGACCCAACGCCGGGGACTCCTGAGAGCAATAATACACCGCAGAGGGAATTGGATTGGCCGGTTCCCGTGCGAGAAAGTCCTAGTGATATCTCTATGTTTTCACCAACAAAGCAAGTGCCCTAGTGCCACCAGATATCAGAATCCTACTGACTAGACAAGCCCACATCCGCCAACGGAGACATTAGAACACTTCACAGAGGTGTACCGGAAAGTGCTACACCTGCAGCCACTACCGTTGTTCGACATGAATACACTCCAGTCGGACTTGACCAAAGCGCCGGACTTTCTTCTGTGGAGCTTCTTAGCGTTGATTTTACCGTTCTCAAGCCATGAATTCTACCATAGTAAGGAGACAGATGCTCGAAACTTCTATTCCCAGTCTGCCGAACAGGTAGTTGTGAAGATGGCCGTCGAAGGCATACCACGAGTGGAAGTACTACAGTCACTGTGTCTGCTAGCCCTACGGCACATCAAAGGTACATATCCTGATTGACATATCCCAATTGACATAAAACACCTTTTGACTCCCAAACAGAAGGCAAAGAAGCACAAGCCTGCATGACAATCGGGATGGCATCCCGACTCCAAGCATTTCGCAGCCTGCAACATAACAACACAACAGAAGCCAGAGACCTCACCATCGCCCGCTGTCACTGGAGCATACGGATCCTCGAAAGCATCTTCACTCCCCAACTCTCCATCCCATCACCACAAACCCCAACCACCCCCGAATACCCCTACCCCCCCAGCGCGCCACTCCCACCTCCACTCCCCTCCATATCCCCCCCACACACCGACCTCTTCGACACCACCGACCCAACCAACACCAACGACCTCGGCATAGTCGCCTACGCCATCCAACTAATAACAATCTGGGGCGAAACCGCCTCCTACCTGCACAGCCTACGCACCAACCCGAACCTCAACGAAGAAACGCCCTGGTCCCTATCCTCGACCTACTCCAAACTCAACCACCGCCGCAACGAACACGAAACCCAACTCCCCGACACCCACCTCCTCCGCAACGTCGCCTTCACCAAACGCACCCGCGCCGACATCTCCACTCACCAAGAATACTGGACCTCCTGGATATCCATGCAAATCTCCTGCCACGCCCTAGTCGCCATCCAAAACCACCCCTTCATCCACCTCGTCATCCTCCGCGGCAACCGCGGCGTCTCCCAATCCCGCCTCTTCCTCCAACAAACAGTCGACCACGCCTTATTCCACTCCGAATGGGTATTTCGCCTAATCCAAGCATGGGAGAACTTCGACCTACCCCTCCACGACCCATTAATAGCCCACCTCGTCGCAGCCACTGCGTCCATATCATGGATATTCCAATTCGCGAGAGACAGAGGAATCGGAGAAAAAGCACGAGGCCATCTCCTCATCGCAGAGAGATTGTTATCGCGAATGTCATCGACGGTCTGGCCTCATGTGTCTCATAGGTTGAAGACTCTTCAGGCACTTCAGTCGTCAGCTTCTCTTGTCGCAACTACTACTACCAATCCGTCCGTATCTACTGAGCATCAAGCTGCTGCTGCTGCGACGGTGACGAAAGGAACGACGATCACGATCCAGCCCTCGCTGTTCTGGGATCTACTGGATCCGAAGATTTGTCCGAGCGAGACGACGTCCGCGTCGTTGGTGTCGGCTGCCCCCGGGGCGAGAATGCGCGTTACCACGCAGTTTATGCATCCGCTTAGTGAGGATGAGCCGTCGGTGGGGCATGGGGGGAGGGATATAGGTGGTAGCAGTGTTGAGAGTGGTGGTGGTAGTGGGTTCATGTCGGATGTGCATGCGCATGAGTTGGAGCAGTTGTCGTTGGATGAGTTGTTTGGGCAGTTGGGGGATGGGGAGTTTACGTGGGCGCTTTGAGTGCTTACTATTTATTCATGTGACACAGATAAGTACTACGGAGTATTGGAAAATAAAATAAGGATCTGATTGATGTACAAAATGTAATATCAAAATCTTAGAATATAAGAAGCGAATATAGTGACAGATTGTCAAATAGACAGACAGATCAAGTGTGTCGTGTCAGCTATGTGGGAGCACGGCTCCACAGATGCATACAGCACACGCTCATCATTTAGTAAGGGATCTGCTGGTGGAACCAGTCCATGATGAGCTTGACCTGGTCAGGATGAGCAATGGGAACATTGCCAAAGTAGTTACCCAGCTCCATGACGATCTGGGTGCCGTTGGGGCTGTTGGGGCTCCAGTGAGGCAGGCTACCCTTTCCGGTGTAGGAGCCACCGAGGTTAGGGTTGAGGGTCTTGGCGAAGTTAGCCCAGTAGGCGGACATCTTCTCCCCGATCTCGTAGTCGACCTCGGTGAAGGGGTAGGTGTCGGCGTTGGCGTAGAGAGCGTTCAGGGCGTACATGATCTCGGACTGGTGGAAGGCACCCGCGGACTGGCCCGGGGGAGCGTGGGTCCAGTAGTAGGTGTAGAAGGGAGACTCGGCGGCCTTGTACCAGTCGGTGGCGTAGGCCCAGGAGCCGATGAGGGAGGCATCACGGGCGGCGGCGTTCCAGGACCGATCGGCGGTGGTGGCGTTGTCGTCGGTGGGGTAGAGCTTGATGTAGCGGGGGAAGAGGTCGCCGTACTTCAGGGAGGTGTAGTTGAGGTATTCGTGGACCGTGTAGTCGGTGGTGGTGGAGGCGCCGGACTCGTCCTTGGTGTTACCGGTGATGACGGGGACGTCGTTGGCAGGGCCGTTGATGAGGGTCTCGAGGTACGTGGAGGGAAGGACGTAGTCATCCAGGACGGGCTTGAAGATCAGGGGGTAGCCGGCGGAGAGAGCAGTAACCCACCAGATCCAGGTGTCGTTGACACGGTCCTGGGAGCCGACGAGGAGTTCCTCCATGGAAAGCTCACGCAGCTCAGCAATGGTGGAGACGTTGTGCGCGCTCATGTAGTCCATGCTGTGGGTGATGGCGGTGGACATGTTGACGTAGGAGGTGGCCAGACCGGCGAGCAGGGGGTCGTAGGGGTAGCGGATACCAGACTCAGAGATCGCACCGTGGAAGTAGCCGGAGAAGAGAGGGCTGTTGACGGCGTGATAGACCTGAGAGGAACCGAAGGACTGACCAGCGACGGTCACCCGGTCAGGATCACCACCGAAGTTGGCGATGTTCTTCTGAACCCACTTGAGAACCTCCAGTTGATCCAGGACACCGTAGTTGCCGGAGGTGTTGTGGCCGGTGGCAGCAAGACCCTCAGCGTTGAGCTCGGGGGTGGCGAGGTAGCCGAATGCATCGTCACGACGGTTGAAGGAGATGAGGATAACATCCTTCATAGCCATACCACCGCCGTACCACCAGGCATCGTCACTAGTCTCGTCGGAACCCTGGTTCCAGACGATGACGGGGAGCTTGGCGTCAGCAGAGCCAGCATTGGTCCAGAGGTTCAGGCTGAGGCAGTCCTCGCTGATGTTAGTCGCGTAATTGCTGGGACACGCAGGGCCAAAAGAGGTGGCTTCCAGGGTCTCGTTCCAGGGCTCACGGGGCTGGGGAGGCTTCCAGCGGTTCTGGTAGCCCGTGTCGGCAGCGAAGGGGATACCCAGGAACGCGGTGACGTTGGACTCCGTGGTACCGAAGTACTTCTGGAGAACAGTCTCGTTGGTGAAGTACTTGAAGCCCTTGACAGGACCGTAGTTTGTCTGGATAACCTGATCCCAGAGCTGAGCCTGGGCGACTGCAGCGCCCAGGGCCACGGAGGCGAGGCCCTTGGTAGTGAAGGAGGGCATGCCGGGGAAATCAAACAGTGTGGAATGGAGAGGAGGGATGATGAGGAAAAAGACAAGCAAGCTGGGAGGCGATCGGCATATAAATAGGTTCGACTGCAGGTGCATCTGCAACAGACGTTCCAGGGACGGACATGAAGACCCACTTGGAAGAAGAGATGGAATGAGCTTAATGGATCTCAAGCAATGGGATGATGCAAGCCCTGCCGTTTCCGATAACGCCGAAGGTGGTTTGACCGTGTGAGTGCGACGCCTTGTAAAATCTCCACGGGACGGAGCGCGTCCAGGTGGAGACTTCAATTGACTACGCCAACTGATGACGACCAAGGCAGGAACATATGCATTAGCGAGTACATTGCGCAGTTGCGATGAGGATACTTGTCTCAAGGTATCTACATGAGGAGGAAGGTAGACTTTGGCAGAGGTGGCGGAGACACTGCCGGTTCTGCAGACCGAGGCCGAGGGCAGGCCAATCTATAATTTCCTCCGCACCCCTGCCGATCACAGAAAGGGCTAGAGCTACGCTTGAGTATCATGTAGCCTATCACTAGCAAGAAGGTCGACTCCCGTGCTTAATCTATTTCGTGTGCCTGTGTGCATACTATGAACCAGATAGAGCATTCATAATAGCAGAATCCGGGTGAGAATGAAGGCATTACTGACTCCCTGGCAATTGAACCTTGGCCTTGGAAAGTTGCCAATTTCCGGGACTGAAGATTGATAATGTTAAGACCCGCAGCCTGTTCGGCACCTGCAACGTAGTTGAATCTTCACAAAGTCCCCACCTTGGCCGCGCGTTTCAGTCTGGGGTGCTGCAGAGTACAGACAGTTCCAATTATTGCAGAGAGGGTGAAACCGTGAACAGTGGTGACTGGCGATGCAACCCCCGCCAGATGATCGCCATTCCTGCCTACTGATTGTGGCAGATGCGGCCGAGATTCCCCGCAAGAGCGAGATGGGTTGGGCAAACCCTGAAATGGATCCGAGCGGATGCGCAGGATGTTCCCGAGGTAATACCACCGAGATGATATCCCCGAGAGAAGATCCCCGAGAGCCCGCACATAGCCTCGCAAACTGCCCCCTAATCGGGTAACTGGGGGCGGGTTCAATCCGGCTACGAAGCTTGGCCCAGATTCACCACAACGCTCTCGATCTACTGGGAACAAATCGCGCAAATTGACCTTCACTGCTGCCTATCTTGAGCGGCGGCTCTTGTGTATACGCGTTATTATCACAATAGCCATGTAGTCTTGTTTTGGAAGCCATACCAGGAGATTAACCATGCAATCTCTTAAGGTGTTTCGCTGTCTCGGACACAAGTACTCGTCTACCCTGCGGAGAACGGGATGTTGGATTCTAGAAGCATCTAAGAAAATGGATGTTTCATCTAAATCCGAAGAACGGATGTGTTTACTAGGTATGTATGTGCGTGTTATTGTACACTTCCTTATCGGAATCTGCACATAGTCCATACGAATCAAGAATAGCATTTGTTTTTCAAGTGACCACAAGCTAGAGATCTCAACGTCCACTTGTCACAGACAGGAATGGAGCTGCAATCTTTGTTCGGCACAGGAACTAACCATGAAATGTCGTTCCATGTCCGAGATAACATTTGACTGCAGAGCCAAAATGGAGTTCGATCCATCGGAAATTTGAGAGGGTGATAGCGCAGGATAAAGACGACTGATAATTTGTTGCCAAGTTGGGATGAATTCCGACTGTTGTCAAATTGGGTTCCTATACAGCTGTAGACCATCCCAGAGCCGATGTCAGAACACAAGGAACACATTGGAAAGCGTTCTGGACTGGATGATATCCCTTCAACACAGAATTCATTGAACCATAGACTATAACTATGGGTTACATATTACTAACTACTAAGGCAGGTCAATGCAAGGTACCGGCAAGCGGAACGCCCTCGCTGTCAGTTGCTAAGAGTGGAGCAGGCCCGTTCTCTTGTTCCAGAAGATAAGGTGACAACCTAAATGGCGCTTATGGTCTATAGATAGTATCATAGTAGCTGTCTTACAGTCTTAGCCTCTTAGCGCGTGGCAACGGGATTTATGCTTATGTAGAAGTGTGTGTGCATTTTAAGGTTGATGTAAAACATCAGGCACAGAATTGACTGACTATATCTTTTTTTTTTTTTTTTATGTGAGGGATGATTCCAATATCTGTAGGGCTATCAACTTGTATACCTATCCGCTTGGTTGAGGTAGCAAAAAAAGGAAGGAAAAAAATTAAAATAAAAAAAAATGTTATGCAAATTGAAGAACAAATACTGAAAAAAAAATTAAAAGAGAAAACAGATAGAAAACATACAACAGAAGGGATTCGCTGGTGGTCACCCACCCAACTACTAACCTCCCGGCGTGTGGCTTAAGTACGGCTGAGCGGACGGGAAGCCCTGTTTTCCACACCCTGTGGTCGTATGTACTCTTTTCAAGTTACTGACGGGCTATATGCTGCATTTCACCTTCTCTGCTGCATGCTTCAGCCATAGGTCTTGTGCTAGATGCCATCTATATCATCCAGAACGGCGCTTGAACTGACTTTTCGGATGTCTGTCAAATATATTATTTTGGAAATTCTACTATGTTTCCTAACAAGCCAAGGTGGAAGCGGATCTGGGTTAGTAAATAGTTCTACCCCTCTTGATCTGGTTAATATATATATTTGTATGTGACTCGGGGCGATTCTCTTATAATACACTACAAGGGGTCTTAAAAAATCTGCCGTAGATATCATGCGAATTGTCGTGAGAACCTCCGCCTACGATTCATGGTGTCGACCTCGACGCGTTAATGACCTATCAAAGAACTTACAAATATCACCTATGGTATCTGTTCGGTACGATGGAAGGACTCGGACGCAATCACTTTGCTCCAACTGAAAGGAACTATATGGTGGAATCCGGCGCCGCTTCCTTCCTGTAAGGCGAAAGAATCAGCGAGGACCAATCACGACTTCCTGTCCTGGTCAGGTGATCGTCATGTCCATTCGACATCGTTTGAATGGGTCTGTGGAGAACAGCAACCCCTATAATTGTGGCCAAGGGTGGACTGCTGCTCCACTCCGTTATCACGGCTACAGGGAATGGGTACATCCATGGGGGTAATGTGTGGCAAGGCCTTTAGGCGAAATGGGCAGAATGAGATCATCGTGACTGCGCTGCATTCGACATTGACGAAGATAGTCCGTTTATAAAACGCGTTGATACAGTGTACAGCTGCCCACAAACTAATACGTTGGTTGATAAACTGTAAGAGCCAAAACATCCGCGCGTTTTTGATGGGATGTTCTATCCAACTTTCATATCGCAATCTTTGAGCAGATATGTAACAGCGTATGTTCGAATTGCTCACAAAAATATAAATTCCCATAGCTATAGCCGGCTCGATAGATGACTGGTTGTAGCTGTACTTCCTGGAATGACTGTCGTCTTTGATACTCCTGCATATACCGATGAGTCTGAATGAGGCAGTGCTGAGCATGGAGTCTCGCGGTTCACCCCATCAGGATGAGCCAGTGAAGAGTGGAGTGAAGAGGGCAACACACCTCCCAGTAAAAGTATCCGATAGGAAGATACTAGAGGCTTAGCATTGTCTTAAGTTATGGAAAACCCTTACTGGCGGATAAGTTGACGAAGTCATATCTGGAACGCGGGGAAGACGCGGGATAAAGTCTGGAAGGTGGTTCCGCTTGATATGGCCAATTTGGCGATCATATCGTGCTCCACAAGACTATCTTGCTTTGTTCGCGGAACAAGCTGCCTTATCCATCTGTTTCCCCGCATTTTTGTATCCGACGTCCGGTAGGCTGTTTCAACGTAAGCCGTCGTTCTATAGGGTTACGCCAGGACTAGATGTCTAGGTGAGCCCCCGATAAATATTGGACAGCCAAACTCAAGATTTGTCCATTCGACTCCTTGTGCTTTCTGTTGCAAACCACCAGCCTGTCATGAAGAAACAATCAAGTCTAGACCCTAACCCGGAAGACGTCCTAGCAGAGGAGTCACAGGCCGGCGAGATCTCCTTTTCCGAACCAATCCAGGATGATGCTGTCTTCGGCGAGATTCGTGAGGGAGATACTAATTATCGTAATGTGAGTACCATGATAATTTGGCCGAAAGCTGGCCTGTACTAACGGGCTTCAGGTGAGCTGGATAGGAACCGTCGCCCTCATGCTGAAAGTCCAAATCGGCCTTGGCGTTCTCACAATACCGAGTTGTTTCGACATCCTTGGGATAGTGCCCGGAATTATCGTTCTTATTGCAATTGCGGTGACGACCACCTGGTCAAACTGGATGGTGGGGGTATTCAAGATGCGCCACCGTGATGTCTTTGGCATTGGCGATGTTGGGAGAATGCTCCTTGGGCGCGTTGGATATGAGCTATTCGGCGGGGCTTATATGCTATGTGAGTGAGCATGGTCTGCATTTTCGTCTGACTGGTGTTCTGACTTGGTGCAAGACTATATCTTCACTGGTGGTTCTGCTCTCTTGAGCATCTCGATCGCATTCAACGCGTTGTCTGATCATGGAGCGTGCACTGCCATATTCGTGGCCGTTGCTGCCATCATCGCGTTTACATTCTCCAGTATCCAGACTCTTGGCCGTATAAGCTGGCTCGCCTGGGTAGGTGTATCATGCGTTATCATTGCAGGTGAGTGTGTAATCACAGGTCTAGACCTAACGTTGATCTAATCATTCGTCAGTCTTCATTGTAACCATTGCTGTTGGGATCCAAGGCCATGCACCAATGACTGGCGGTGTCATTCCAGAGCCAGACTATAAACTATTCGGCAACCCGACGTTTGTTGAGGCCATGACTGCTGTCTCCACGATAACCTTAGCCTACGCCGGAACCCCAGCATTCTTCAACATCGTCTCCGAGATGCGTGATCCGCGCCTCTATACCAGATCCTTAACCATATGCCAAACTATTGTTGCCACAATCTACATCGTGATCGGAACAGTGGTATATTACTACTGTGGATCTCACGTTGCCTCACCAGCTCTTGGCTCTGCCGGACTCCTAATCAAAAAGGTTGCCTACGGCTTTGCTCTACCTGGACTGTGTGTTTCCGCAGTCTTATTCCTACACGTGAGTCCTCAACACATCTGACTTTTTCCCTCTGATCATTTACATAACTGACACTGCCGACCGCTACACAGTTACCTTCTAAGCACATCTTCATGCGCATCCTTCGGGGCTCTAGGCACCTTACCGCGCCGACCCTTACACACTGGATCGCTTGGATAGGCTCTACGGGCAGTATAACAGCAATCGCGTACATCGTCGCCAGCAGCATTCCTGTGTTCAGTGATCTTGTAGCACTGGTTGGGGCTCTTCTAGCCACGTCGTTGTGTTTCCAGCCCATGGGTTTCATGTGGCTTTATGATAACTGGGGATCCGGAAAGCAAGAGAAGTCTTTGAAGTGGTGTTTATGTGTGGCCTGGTGTGTGTTTATAATTCTGACGGGCTTCTTTTTGACCATTGGGGGCACTTATGCTTCGGTAGTGACCATCATTGAGTCGTACCAGAAGACCGGGGGGTCATCGGCCTGGTCCTGTGCCAATAATGATAACTAGATAGTTTCTGTCCTCATGAATATCTACAATTAATGAATCTATGTTTGAGGAAAACATACTCATGTCAGACTGCTATGTTGGGTGCTTCTACTTTGCTTCAAATATGTCCATGCCACATAAGATGGTTTGAGATGTTCTACTGTCCAAATTGTCATTGCATGCCTTGTAACCTGAACTCGTCTGCTAAGTCCACTGCAGGATAGACAGGGTAAGCTCACGCTGACTCTGTGGATTATACTCCACCCTCTGCAGTGGAGAAATGCGGACTGCCGCAAATCGTGCCGAATTCGAAACTCCCGCGGAGCCACTTGCCGTTTTCGCTGGACTCTGGGGGATATCAACGACTGATTAGACTGATGATAAGATAAGGTTCGAGGTTCCCTGATATGCCATGTAATCGCTGGCTACAAGATGATAGCTGATATCGATGTAGTAAGCTCACTATCAGGGGATAGATTAGATATGATCTTGATTTCACCGGTACTGTGCGGGTCTTCAGATCCTATCTCCTCAAGTCTAGTCTACTGTGTTGGTTGCTGGATCGCGAGACTGCATCAGCTGAGTTATCTAGGGAGTTATGCAGCATATAAACCCTTTCCAAGTTCTCACTAGTACATACGACCATAGGGTGTGGAAAACAGGGCTTCCCGTCCGCTCAGCCGTACTTAAGCCACACGCCGGGAGGTTAGTAGTTGGGTGGGTGACCACCAGCGAATCCCTTCTGTTGTATGTTTTTATTTTCTGTTGAGAGAACTTCAAATTTTTTCTGTCTGAATGACCAATTTTAATGCAGCACTAGAGGGTGTGTGACATTCCTGTAGCCCGTGCTATTGGTAGCTTTGATTCAACAATTCCAATAGCACAGCGACCCGCCCCGCGCAAGTGTCTGCCTATCAATGTATTCTCGGAGAGCCACGGTGTATTTACTACACACAACATATTGTATGCTCGACGTAATTATACATTATCTTTGTCTCGGGGAGGTAAAGGTGATGTAGCAGCTTAGGTCGCGCTATCTGTCCGAAGTAGACCCTATTCCTCACGAGCAACAGACTTTTCTCAATTTCCGATCCATGGACATCGTCAGGAAAGGTGAATATAGAAAGAGGCCCTGGAAGGACGCCTATATACCAGTCTGCAGTCCTGGTGAGTTATTCCTGGCTCTATTACTCCCAAAGCGACTTCTTCCATGCAGAAATTTGCAAGGATGCGCACCATACCGGTTCCAAATGACATCCTCCAGCCAATCAACTGTTTGACTTGGGCGGACTCTCGTACAGCTGGAAGCTGTAAGCAATCGTTGGGGCGGCTTGAACCAGGCTCTACCTGCAAATCGCTGGAGGTGGCTTTTCTTTTTGGGGCCTGGAATGTGCGAGATTGCCCCTTGCGCCTGAATTTCGAATCGCCATTTAGTTAGCTTATATCAACAGCTCGAGCGCCCGATATTCAAATAATCATTCATTGACCAAGCCAAAGGAATAGACCAAAGCATGGTGATCACTCCATAAAGGTTCATCGTCGGAAGATCCGCTTATTGGTTTCGGCTCGAATGTCGTTATATCATGCGACCGCAGCCCGAGTATACCGATTTTATCAAGCCGATTGGGAGGAAATGGTTGCTTGCCATCTAGGCCCCAAGTAAAGCCAGGTTCTTCGGGCTTAAGAGATGTCCACGCATCCACCAAGCCGCTCTTCTCTAGAAGACCGTTGTCCTCATCAAGGACAGGATTGAAGTCGCCTGCGACTAGTCCTTGGCCCGCGTCGCGAAGGAGCGATGATACAATAGATACCTGCCTGGGTCGGTGGGAAGGCTTGATTGGCAACGAGTCTAAGTGAACATTTACTAGACGTATCCGTGTTGGAGTAGGTTCCTTAGGCGAAGAAACGAAAATATCACAGCAGAGAGCATCCCTCGCAAAGTGACTAGGGAATTTCACCCTCCAAATTGGTCCTATGACGGCCGTTGTCGTGAAGCGTGCCTTAGACAGTAATGTCATCACCGCAAATGATTGGTCACCCCATGCTGTGTCGTCACATTCGCTCGAAAGCCAGAGTTCGCGAACTCGCTCGTCTTTCAAGATTTGCTGGAGGGCTGGCTTGGACACTTCCTGGAGGAAAATGATGTCCACTCGGGGATCTAATCCGATAATGCACGTGATAATTTCTGTAACACGTTTCTCAGTTTGAGGTGACGTTGCATCAATATTCCATGTCAGAAGGACAAGCCCTGATGTATCTCTACCCCCAGCTGGGTCTGCTGGTGTATTTGTATAGATGTCGGAGCGAGTGGCAATCCAACATTGGACAGGGTCAAAAGTATGCCAGGACTGGAAATTTGGGGAGGCATAGGTCCCCGATGAAAGTGGTGTTTCATGTTTCCAGGACAGGAAGCTCGTTTGGGCACGTGTGAAGAGATCCATATCTGGGATGACAAGGATGCTGGATCTACTCAGCAGTGACCAGAAGGTAGAAGACTGTCTCTGAAGCCAGGGGTGCCTAATACAGCAGGGGATGGTGATGAGTATATCAGCCAACCAGCCACAGTCAGCTGATCCTCTCAGCCTCCTCCCTGTCATTGCTGAGTCATCTCTGCAATCAGGGCAGGTGACTACTGATGTAAAGTCTTTCCTGACTTCCTCCGTATTTTCTTTTCACTCTGATAACAGGAGCTATAGAAGGTACGGGTGCAGACACTATGCCTGAATACATGATGATATGGGAGGATTACACCGGTTGTATGATTGCTCACGTGACCGCCATCAATGGCGAAGTTCGACAAAAGAGCCACACGTCGGACTTGTACTTCGGAATTCGGGAGCTTGTTGAGTTCTGTAGTCAAGGTCAAACCCTGCAAAGGGGGCCCTTGATAAACTGGCACTCCGGGGGAAGTGGGACTTTCTATGAAGCCGCCCAGCTTTTTGAGCGATGGAAATGAGGTCAGTGTGGAGATTGAGGGATTGGAACTCTGAAGAACACTACTCTATATAGCGTTCGAAATTGAAGGAGTGGTATCTTGTAGTACCCCTGGATATAATCCCCTTTCTGATAAAGACAAGTACATACGACCACAGGGTGTGGAAAATAGGGCTTCCCGTCCGCTCAGCCGTACTCAAGCCACACGCCGGGAGGTTAGTAGTTGGGTGGGTGACCACCAGCGAATCCCTTCTGTTGTATGTATTTTTACATTTTTTGTAGTGGAGAGAACATATAATATATACTATAGAACAAAATATCTGCATCGTGGCTATGTGAAGTATGCGCCAGGCATATTTAGTGAAGCCAGTATAAGTAGAAACTGAAGCTGGGGGAGTGATATCACGTGTTCATATCATGGCAAGGGCTCACTTGGTCCTTCCAAATCATATGCGAGTCGGCTCGAAATACGGCCCTGATCGCTGGACTGACGTTTCGCTGAGTTGGTCAATTTTCATCACGCCCTCCAGGAGTTGTAGGGCCATGGCGAAACCAGCGCCTCGCCCAATGTCCTGCAGACGGCGGATGACCCACTTCCGGGATTTGCGTTTAGTGACGGGGGACTTTCCGACCATGTAGAGGGTCCAGATCAGAGAATAACCGCCTGGCACGCTGGCGGTGGAGGTCGGATTATAAGAGACATGTCGTCCAGCTACCAGCGACACGTAGCCCAGCATTTGTGGCACGGTGGCCAGCATGTCCTCCCCGAGATTTGACATGATCTGCACTGTCTCTTGGAATTTCGCTTCCAGGGTCATCCGCATAGCGGGAGGGAGGTCCGTGGCCAGAACTTTCATTAAAATAGAGTACAAGATCTCGGAGACAATCATACGAATGCACCGCGCATTGTTCCAGACTCGTATTGCCCAGGTGGATTGATAGACGTCGAATCGGCCATCGTGAATGATTTCGGGGTCTGCTGTTGGGTCATGGACGGTGGTGTATGGGTCTGCTCGGAGGAGGACTTCAAAGACGCGCCGAAACTCTTCCTGGAGTCTGATTGCCTCTTCCAGTTTTTCTGGCCACGAAATTTTCGATTGATTCTGCGTGACGCTGTAGAGGAGGTTGACACACTTGGTGGCGGATACTCCGAGGAGCCAGAACGGACTATAGGTATAGGTGTGCTTGGCTGCATCTTCCTGCAGCGCAAGCAAGTCCTCCGGGAACGGTCGATTACCGTGCAGACAAGTGATCACCGTATCTGCGCGGACTTGGTTGAACATGAGTGTTGCAGCTGTGCTGGTGAATTGGCTCTTGCCGCGGAGGACCACCAGCGTAGCAGCTCCTCGGACATGTCGCACCCACGACTGGAAATTGGTGACATGCTCGAACACCCCTAACGAGATCACCGACATCAGAGTGCTGTCTTTGACCGAATCCACTGGTGATGCCAATGCCGTGTTGACATTGGCGATCGCCTCGGAGTATTTGATGCGTGCGTGCCGAGCCAGCTCGGGCTGTTGGTTGGTATTGGCCAGCGCCACGAGGCCTACCGCCGCCATGCTGGTCACCAGTGTGTAATGCTCCGCCTCTGCATTGTACACGGCCGGGATATAGTTGAAGAATCCGCGCGACGGAGTCTGATTGTTGATGACAAAGTTGTGAAGGAAATAGTTGACGCCGATCTCGTCCAGGCTGGGCCCTAAGCCGGGGGTGGGTGGTGAGGGGGTGCGGCTGGAGGTCGTCGAGCCATTGCGTTTCGCACGTTTCTCTTTCGATCGTTTGATGGTCTTGTCCGTCTGGTCGCGGAACACCAGTTCCCATTCATCGCGATATCCTGGGCATTTTTCTCGCATGCGGATGCACTGTCCACAGTGGGGTATCTGCTGGTCGCACTGTTACCGAGATCGGCCCCCCTATTAGCATTTGACCGCGAAAGAGAGACAACAAAAAGCAACAGGAACACCCACGCGTCGCTTGACAGCCCGACAGTTTCCACAATTCCGGGAGGCTCTGGGGCGAGGCACTTTTTCCGATGCCATTTCTCTCACTAATTGCGCCGTGTGGACCCGTCGACGAGGAGATAATAGGGGAAACACAGCAGGATCGTGATGAGGTTAAAGAACCTCCCCGGGCGAGGCTGACTAACCGCGGGCAAGGAGGCTTAAACTCGGTTAAGCAGCATTCGTTGAGGAGCTTGGCCCTGGAACAAGCTCAGCTGCCATCCAGAACTCCATCCAGACTGGAAGACAGCCTTGTCTTGCCCCGCGCTGCGTAGGAACGCGTTGCCACGTGCATTTGTTTCCGCTTTTGCAGCCTTGAGCACCGACTGGCGTCTCACGATGGAGAGCCGGGAGACTCAGCCTCCGATACCCAAACAGCCCCCACCTACTAGATTTTGATGACGGCATCTTAATGTGGGTTTGGGAAGGGAAAAAGGCAGAAGATCATCAGTGGGTTCACCGCATTTCAAGCCGTGGCACCTTAGCGGCTCAAAGACGAGGAGAAGCGGGAAGACCCACGGCCAGTGAGGGCTTGACTCTTCAGCTGGGGCGCAGCATGGCTCCGGACGGGACTTTCTGCTTGGGTCAACTCAGATTTCAGCTGGAAATCCACTCGGCTTTATCTTCCTTCCCGTTTGCACTATTCCTTAATTGGTAGTGTAGATGCTCGGCCAACCAGGGATACACTTCGTCAATCCTGAAGTAAAACAAACAATCTCTTCAACAAGGCTGTGTTCTTTTAGCAATAGGACGCTCCACAGCATCAGGAATATAAAGGGAGATAGAAATCATGTCCTTCAGATTTCAGACAGACATCACTTCTCTATCCACTCTTCCTCCTCTCGTCACTTCATCCCCAGCAGTGCCACACGTTTTTACCATCTACTACAACTATAGCAACAATGGGCGCTGTAACCTACCGTGATGGCATTGCTATCTTGCAACTTGTTATCTTTCCCTTTATCTTCGCCGCGGCGATCTTCATATGGAACCGGGCTGGCTGGAGGGTTGGGAGCAAGATCTGGCGGTACCCTGCTACGCTCTCTCTCATTCGAATCGCCGGCAGTATCGCATCGCTATTGTCCATCGACCATGATTCCAAGAATGTCGAGATCGCCATCGCCGTATGCGAGTTGATTGGTCTTGCCCCTCTTTTGTTGACCTACGTCGGAGTTCTAAGACAAATGTGAGTCCCCTCAAATAAGCAACAGCAGATATACATATGACGCTAACCCCTCTACCAGTGATGTCAATCAAGTAGTGCCAGTCAGATGGCTCAACCTTGTGTCTCTAGTCGGTATCATCGGTCTCATCATTGGTATTGCTGGAGTCAGTACCGCCGATGACAACGGAGGCAGCTACCAGCCGACAACCACCGTCAAAGCTTCCATGGGAATTTTTATCGCCCTCTTTGTGATCTATCATCTGATCGCCGCGTTCATGTTCCTCCAGCTGCGTGACCTGAAGGCCTTCCAGAAGAAGTTGTTCCTTGCCATTATCCTCTCCACTCCTTTCATCTTGGTCCGCGTGGTCTACGCAGCGATCGGCGATTTCACCACCATCGAGCGGTTCTCGATCATCAGCATCAACGGAAGCCCCACCATCTACCTGGTCATGGATGTGCTGGAAGAGATTGCTGCCATGGCTATCACGATGTTTTTCGGCATGTCGGCTGTGCTGGACCCTGACTTTGTGCGCCTTACCCCGGACCAGATGAAGTCTGAGCCGAAGCCTGAGGTTGTTTGATTTCGTGAAACGAAATTGATGGGAGGTTTTCTCTATGTTCTCAAAATTAATACGCCTATTTGCCTATTTTTACATGCTCATTATTTATGTTGCTGCGTGAAAGCGATACCCGTGCTGGAAGAGGATACTTTGATATTACTATGATTACCTGGAATAACTATAGATATGATAACTGCGCTGCTATATTATAATGTCGCAACGATATTTCTTTTCAGATACTCCTCGCTATAGAATGAATAGAGTTAGGATCAACAATTACCTACGAACCAATGAGGTGCACCCTAACCGCTTACGGGGGCCGTGCTCACCGTTAACCGAACAGGCCAATCAGTGTTGGAAACCGTGCATGAACGACGTGTCATCGTTGGACTGAAACTCCTAAGGCTGAGATGAGTCTGACCACTCGCCCTGCCATCTGTGCGCATGGCTTACTATTTGCGGCAGGCCAGTAGTATTACCTAAGAGGCAGAATCAAGCATAGTTAACTAGTTAACTAAGTTCTCACACGGTCCCCGTAAACATAACCGGCGACATCATCCTCTCTAGATTAAGAAGCGGACAATCATTCATGAATTTGGCCCCCACAACAGGAATCAAGGGGTAACCCAAGGTATAGCCTTCGCTTCTCCATCGACTCGACTCGTTCAAATTTCGACCTGTTCAACTGCATATCTGGGCGTTGGGTGTATGTTATTGTTGACAAATCACGGTCATAATACGACTAGAAGAAAGGAAACGGGTCTTTAATTTACCAGAGCTCAAGCCCTTAGCAGCTTCATTTATCCACCGAGAGCAAGAAATCGTGGCTGGCTTCGCGAAGCTTGCCGAAGGAGGCTTCAAAGGCCTTCCTCGTTGCTTGTAGCCTGCATTCTATCTTCCGATAACTCAGCCACAGTCGTTAGTCGTCGCAAGTGGAGTAGTCACTGTGGAGTATCTCCGTTCGCATGGATTACCCGTTCCGGAGGTCTACGGTTAACTACCGCGCTAGTGCGGACAATCCTGCGGGAACGCAGTATCATTTCATGGAGCTTGTCAAGGGGCGGAATCTAAGCGATATGTAGTTCGATCTATCTAAGTCTGTAAGGGACAGAGAACAGAATCCTACAATGAAATAGAGGAGCTTGAGTCACAACTCTTTTTGCACTCCGGATTACAGGAAGTGGGAGGCTCTTTTATTTCTCCGACCCTCCAGGGACCAATAAGGCTGTTGTTTTGGACTCATCGCTAACTAATCGAAGGCGACTTTGTATTGGCCCCGACACGCCACTTGAAATATGATACGCCTGAAGAGTTAATCTATCGGTGGGTCGTGCTCCATGTGAGTTTGCGGCTACAAGTATTCAGGATTGAATCAGGATTAAACCATCGCTAACATTTTACAGTTCCTGAGTGCCTCTCGGCCTGTATGATGAGTATGAGGAAACAAAGGCACGGGAGACAGCATTGAAGAAGGATGCTCTGGGTGCGGCTGAAACAGAAGAGAAAAGAGCAACGATAGGAAAGAATTGGATCTTCTTCAATAATTTCAGTGAGGGTGACTACATGTGAAGAGCCGCAATGTATTCTACAGCTGATCTCCACCTTCTTGTTACCAATCTTATCCTTCATATTGAGGCGTCTTTGTCTGCAACCACAACTAATGTATCTAACAACACTTTCTATTCTGTGCTCCCAGTCCCCGACTCGAAAAACTTCAAAATGGCATCAAAACCCTCCGGCTCCTTAATCCAATGCCCATCCCCTTCCGCACCAACATACTCTATCCACTCAACCTCTAGCCCAGCGCGCTTCATTATCCCAGCAACCTGCCTCCCCAACTCCACAGAAACCATCGGATCATCCGTCCCGTGGCCCAAAAGCACCGGCGTGTCCAAAATCCGTACATCCTCAGCCACTGGAACTCCCACCACCCCCGAACAAAACTCAACCAACCGCCTCCCCGCAGCCAAATCCCCCTCCTCAAACCTCTCTGCAAACGGCATCCATCCGCAGAATCCCAAAACGCCCCCAAGCCTCCCCTTGACCCTGTTACGCGCGCAAAACCAACTCCATAATGCAGTTGCCATGCCTTGACTGATACCCCCTAGGTATACATGCGTGGTTTTGCCATCAAGGAGGCTAATCTCCTTTTCCAGGATATCAAGTATATAAGAGACCGATTCCTGCAATCCAGGAACTTGAGATGCTTGATGTTCCGTGATATCGTCTAGAGAGTACGCATCGAACCAGGCACATAGTTCCTCCTGGAAGCGCTCGTTCCAGTGGTCCTTGGCGGTGGGAAATACCCAGCGCCAGGTTGGGAGATGAGAGGGGAGATTTTGGCCCGTCGATGTCGAAGAGGAGAAGAGTTCCTCGGCGAATTCGGGACCGTTGCTGCCACGGCCGTGGAGGAGGATCGCTGTGTGGGTGTGGGGGCCTTGGGGGAGGTGAATATGTGGTTCTGGGAAGTGTGAACTCATAGTATAGTTCTAAAAATGGTAGCGGGGTGTGGATTTGTTATGATTGATGAATGTGGATGTTGCTTAGAATGATGCGAGATGGAAATGAAAGAAGGGCGCCGCGGGGTCGGGCGGGAATATCCGTAATTCAATTTCCAACTAAGAATTCACCCCGTAACCTGGACTGAAATCACCGACAACAACCTGATGATGTTGTCTTGCCATATGCACTATATTCATGCCATTACCTAGCGAACTGCCAGAACCATCTCCTCACGGGACCAAGGGGTGTATGTGGTAATGACCTGAGTAATCTGAGTGTTTGGTCGCTTGAGATGTATTGAATTACTTGGAACCAATACAACCACATGATTCATATTCAATTTAGGTCTAATTTGTACTCGATCCATATTCAATTCCATGGATATTCCCTGAACTGATCAACACAGCTATATAAACCCTTGAGAGCCCGACTGTTCTACACATTTTCCAATTCTATCATTTCAAGATAACGACGCCTACTACTATATGATGCCTCCCTCGAACCCACAGCTTCAGGGCTTATATCATTGGCCCAGTCATTTTTCCATCAAGGTGCTTATATGTCCATCGCTTATTTATATAAACTTTACAAAAAAACCCACCCATTACTCTTGTGGTTATATCTTGTCTTCCTACTATCAAACCTCGCCTCTCGTTCCAGCTCTGGACAAATATATACTGCGGAGACAGTTCATTGTTAGTTGGAAGCCCTCCCCCTACTAACAATACTGGCGTTAGATTCAGCTGACAGTCCGATCTAACACAGACACGACGAGTCTATACAAATTGTCTGACATGGAGGCTCCATACCACCGGGCACTCTTGATAAGAGACGCAAACAGAAGATTTGCTATATTACACATCTGGAATGACAAGGATGGTAGAGTCCACTACATGGAGAAGCCTATATACACAGTACCTCCGCGATCAAAACAGCTCAAGGAGGTAGCCTATTGCGGGACCATCCCTTCGGCTGATCAGACAAGGTCATATCACTGATCCAGTCCCATGTACTCTGGGGGGTTTCGCCGATGCAAGCCCCAGAAAAAGGGGAATACTGCGGACATTGTGCTTGCGCATTCTGCTACAGCAAAAGACCCAGAAATCTAACCCATCTGCCAAAGAGATGGCCTATGACCAGCCTAGATGAACTTGTTGAAAGCCCGGCGAATAGGTAATATTTATATTCTGATTTTGACTCAACCCCGAAGGAATCTGAATCTCTGAAGGAAAGGAAATACTGCGGACTTTATTCCTGCAATTCCTATCCTAATAGAAGATCCAGAGTTCTATCCTTTTGGCTAAGGCCTTTCAGTGGGTCAGACCACAATAATCATGATGGAATCCAGGTGTCAAGGCTAAGTCCATCTTCTGGGCCAAGCCAGGAGGAGCCTGTACCCCCAGGAGTTACGCCGACAACTGTGTCAAAGAAAGGGGAAAACTGTCGTAAATAATGACGGTACAACCTGGAACTGTCAGGTGGGGGTTATGAAAATCTTGGAGGGATTGGAAGAGCTGGGGATGTTGCAGGTTGCTCCAGGATTTAAAGCATGTTTGGAATCGAAGCTACAGCACTAGCAATGATAATTGCATTGATAAGCCTGCATCGTGCCGCTAAGATAGGGGATCCTGTTACATTGTTTTTTTTTTTTTTTCTACTTTATCATCATCATCATCATTACTATTATAATTTATATATGTTTGGGTGGAACCTCGCAGGTGGAGTGTTTGCCTAAGGGTTCACCCGCAATTGAACCTAAACTCACCCCTTGCTGCTTCTAGTAGTTCAATGAGTGAATCTGAGAATACCGTGGCCGCACATAAGCCAGCAGGTTAGTAAATATACACACAAAAAAAGAAAATAAAAACATACAACAGAAGGGATTCGCTGGTGGTCACCCACCCAACTACTAACCTCCCGGCGTGTGGCTTAAGTACGGCTGAGCGGACGGGAAGCCCTGTTCTCCACACCCTATGGTCGTATGTACTATTTTTCTACCTTTAGAGGTATATCATGACTTAATGACAGTATTCAATTGTAATGCGGGGGTGAAGACAGACTTTTTTGTCCTCTGACCCTGTCATGATCACTCTTCTCAATTACAATTTATATGATAGCTGGCTGACCAATTGTAGTGATACTGCATTGCTCAATTATATGGAAGTCATCAGACGACTTGAAATTGTAATAGTGTCTTGCAATGGAGTAGATGTGGATGTAGAAAAGGAGTAGCTTCGAGCATTTAGACTCGGGGACCATGATGCCTTTATATATTGGGGTAGGTTGGTTAGGTCATTTTCCGATGCAGTAGCTCTACTGGCTAACCCACCGGGTGGCTGAAGATATAACGAACTATACTAATTGTTGCAAAAATGCAAAACTAGTCCTTCTGACTAGTATGGCGCCCGCTGCCAGAAACGGCAGCGCTCGTTGTCAGTTGGATCCTTCATCTCTGCGACACCAGATGTGTCGATATTCAGCACGGAACCGCTCACACTCCAAGGTTGGAAAGGGGGTCCAACGGTAGAAGAAGGAATACCATCTTTAATAAAACCGATAATATAATCCTGCATCATGTATGCAATGGTTGCATTTCCAACCGCTGAGCTAGACCCATCATACCAAACATAAGAAGAATCCATGCTATGGAGCGCTGGGAAGACACTGAACATATAAGGATAAGTCTGATTCGGTAGGGCTCTGCTGAGGGCGTTGGTGCTGCATGTGAAATATGCCTCGGAAAACAGCAAGTCTGCTCTCCACACGGGGCTTTTGTAGTCGTAAGATCCGTTGTAAACCGGGGGATAGAGGTCATTGGTGATATAGTCGGTAAGGTTAGGGCCGAAGTTTGTAAAGGCCTCGCCGACAAGCGTAGTCAGAATGCTGCTGTTCCTTGTGGCGGGAGTTGTAATGAACAATCCTTCGTCCGCATTATGACCCACGATTAATGAAATGTTTTGGTTGAACCTGCCCCTGGCAAGAAGGTGCACTGGAACATCTGGTGCAAAGCCACCATCAGTCACAGGGCCGTATGAAAAGGAGCCATATGTCGAAAGGTTTGTGATCTGATACGAATTCGCAGCAATGAGGCTCTCGCTAGGCAGTTGGCGAGCTTCTTCAACGGAGCTGACATTTAGAATCCGCAAGAATTGATCCGCGATCTCATTTTGCTGATTCTCTGTGGTGAATGACAGCCCGGGGCTCTGAACGATCGCTCTTTGGAAGTTTGCTGGCACGTCGCCCCCGTACGCAACTATCTGATGGATGATAGATCCGCCTCCAGCAGACTGTCCAATAACGGTCACCTGGTTTGCATCACCACCAAACAGATGGATATTGTTTTTCACCCATTCAAGAGCAAGGCGTTGATCATGCAAGCCAGCATTGGCAACTCCATGTTCTGTGGTAGCATCACTGGCAAGCCATCCAAATGCCCCAACCTGCGCCATAATCAGTCAATCGGAATTTATGTCGCAGGCAGCCCAACTTACACGATAATTGAAGGAAACCCAGATAAACCCATCGTCAACTTCCATGCCACGTTCCATAAGCCCAGAAGGATCGATGGTGTTTTTGTGTCCCATCACATATCCGCCACCGTAGATGCTGACGAGCACCGGAGCCAATCTTTTCGCTGTACGGTTTTGACTCCTTCTGTCATATATCTTCTTGGGGACAATGACGTCCAGAAACAAACAGTCCTCAGTGATTCGGCCGTCGTGAACTCCCGCCCCATCGATAACGGAGAACTTTGAGTCGCTGGTATTGAGTGTATAACCATACAAGGTCTCTACGATAAAGGCAGAAGCAGTAGTAGCCCACTGGGGCATGTCGGCCTGTGGACACACTCTCCCTACATCTCCGGTCTGAATTTTGGTTCGGTTTGTCGTGGGTGGTACGGGTGGCTGAAAGCGAAGTTGGCCCAAAGGTGGAGCAGCATATCGAATGTTGCTGAAGTTGTACCAATCGTGCTCATTCTGGAAATCGGTTAATATGATGTGCTTTGAACGATCACAATATAAGTAGCCAGGAATTTGCCTTACGGAGAATGAGCTTGCCTGGTGTAACTCATATCCTAGGTCAACGATTGGCAGGGAAGCCGCTTCGGCAACGCGGACAACCGCTCCAAGTATAACCGTCAACCAAAGAGACACCATCGTAGGTAATCGTAAACTGATAGTTACTGACGGTAGTCATAGTCTTCAAAAATGTAGATGTCTTTCCAGCTTATATACTCGTCGCTAGGCATGCGGTAGTCCTTTTTGCCTGCGTGGTGGAGACTACGGCGAGCAGGGTGGGTAGAGATCCCCGGAAAAAACAATGGGTACGTTTATTGATGCGAAAGCGAAGTACTGAAAGCGGTTTAGGTATATCAGACATTGCCCCTTTCCTCTTCTTGGCATTATGAGAAATTAGACAAACTCTATGTGCCGGACTGGGTGCACAGGGGTCTATGGCCGAGGAAAGAAGTTAGAGTGCTTACTACAGTTAACAGACATGGGACATTCCGAAAGTGGGCCGCCCGTTCAATGTTAACTTAGGAAGAAGGAGAATTATACTTTGGCTCCACCAATTAAAAGCTTATCGCTGCTACGAATACGGACTTCCTCATATGGAATAGCCAGGATTATCTGATGCCAAGAAATATACGCCCACAGTCCGAATAGCGCGTTCGCCACCTGATAATTGGCCCTTTTCTTCTTCTTAGTAATAAGAGAAGGAACCCTGTTCTCTCATCTCAAACCCCCTTCAGAAAGGCTGCAGCCAAACTCTTGTCCGTTCAAATCCCTCAGCGCCTTTTGCACATATAGGGTTAGACCAGGGTTGCTCGGCTGTCTGTAGCCTAATACATAACGCAATGAATCCTGTATTTAACGCGTATGTCACCGCACGTTCCCGCAAATCCCACCGTAAGTCGCGTTTGGGATGTGGTAATTGCAAACAGCGAAGGGTCAAGGCAAGTTCTGGAATTGTGGCGCTGAGGTCATACGACGTCGTCTGACGAGTGGATTAGTGCGACGAAGTCAGACCAATGTGCGGACAGTGCACACGACACAATATGAACTGCGATTATGCAGTAGGTGAATTGGTCTATAGGGGCTCGCCATCGTCAAACCAACCGGAAAGCAATCGGGGACAGTCGGCGCAGGACGACGGGCATACATACATCTCCTCGTTCCTGTTTGACTTCCAAATACCGAAAAGGAAACATAGTCGACGATTTAAGATGCATCCTCCTTACGGAATGTTGGGACAGGGATTCTCATCAGCCTTGGCTAACTACCCGTTTGAATTCTCTGCGCTGGATATGGAGCTATTTCATAATTACCTGTCATCTACGTCCCTGACCCTGGCCGATGACGAAGCAGGTCGGCAGCTCTTGCAGACACGGCTTCCGGAGCTGGGATTCTCTTTCAATTACGTGCTGCGTCTTCTTTTGGCCTTCAGTGGGTTCCACATCGCACACTTACGAGAACGCTGTCCTCAGCAGAACTCTAGTGCCACTGAACCCTACGTGGAACGAGCTGAGCGGCATGTTGCTATCGCCCTTCGTCAAATCATACCGTCTGTCACTGAATTGAATCCTGATACCTACCATGCACTCTATGCGGCGTCGTCATTCATGTGCTTCTGCACGCTAGCTCGCGGCCCACAGCCAGGTGACTACCTGGCGTTCAGCAGCACTGGACAAGCGGAGTGTTTAACACTCCTGCACGGTGTCCGTTCGATCCTCCAGATGCCAGAGCGGATGTCAACACAGGCGGAAACCGGTCCAAAATCTCGCCCTAGTGCGGAATCTACAACAGCGCATTCTGAAGTGCAAGTACCACCGTTCTCTGAGGACCATGTCGCTACTGCTGCCGAATACTTGATTCCGCTCTCTCAGGTTCGCCAGTTAGTGCTTAATGAGCTTCAGCAATCTGATCCGAGGCATGCGTCGTATTGTAAAGTCTATGAGGATCTGGTCTCGGTTTTTCAATCATTAAGAAGCCAAAAGCACTATTTGCCAAGGGGAGCCCGCGTCCCGTACATCTTTGGCTGGCTTTTTCGGCTTCCTGGGCTGTTCGTTGCCGATCTACATAAGCAGCAGCCACTCTCACTGGTCTTGTTTGCATTTTTCGTCGTCCTACTGAAAGACATCTCTGGTTATTGGTTTATGAAAGGATGGCCGGAGCATATCATGGCTGGAATCTACCACCATCTTGATGAAAAGCATAGGCCTTGGATCCAGTGGCCAAAGGAAGAGATCATGTAAACCACGTCGTCTAGGCTTGGTGGGGGGTTATATCTGTCTACTTTATCTGCAATGGTCGGCAACCATATTCTATTTGCTGCCTCCTCCCAGCTCCAAGGGTAGGGTAAGGAAGCTGTGCTTGCTTGTTGGTGTTCCTAGATTATGCCTACAATGTGCGGCTTGCAAGTGACGATCTCAAATACCCGCCTAGCCAAACACCCCCGAGGTGCCCTGTAAATCGCCGCCAGCTTCATTACCCAAGGCATATATTTTGACCAGCTGGCCTCGTTGGAGGAACTCCTAGGGGGGCAATTAGGCCTCAAAGGTATGTGACTTGAGCACGCCGAGAAGATAAGAGTTTTCTTTCAAATCTGAATGATCAATGAAAAAGACGGATCCCCACAATTGACGGCTCCATTGAGTGATGAAGCCACACAGCTCTCATTAATTAAAATCTGGAGTGTGGGCAAGGCTTATGGAGTGCGATGAAGGGGTAGTTTACTGCAAAGAAGAGTCAAGCCAAGGGATCACAAGTAGATACGAGCGATTATATCCCACTACGCGCAGATCTAACTATCAGTAATTGCAGTGGAATGTTGCAATCTGCAAAATTTCGAATGCCATCACCAGGTTATCCACACCAACCATCTAACATCAGGTCGACTGCATGCTCTTTCGGCCAGACCCCGATAGTCATCGGCAAGTACTCCCACCAGTCGTCAAACTCGCTCCCCGCAAAGACCGTGTTTAAAGCTTTCAGGTATTCCCAGTATTCAGGATACCAACCACACATTTCCCAATCTATAATCCCGGTAATCGTTACCTGCTCCGATGGTGGGTCGTCTGTACCGGCCAAAATATCGGATGTCTGTGGACACAGTTCATCAACTTCACTGGGCTCAGGTGAGCATGGGGTGAGAGTCACCATGATGTTTTGAGGATGAAGGTCCGCATGTGTCATCTCCACTCTGTGTTCAGTTGTCAGATATGCTCGAATCATCGCAATATGGCCCGTTTCAGTACGTCGAGGGTTGAAAGATAGGAAGTGGTTGAACTCCGTTTCATTGCTGATGGGCGTGTCCGCCACACGGGTCTTCCTTCTGATATCTTTGCACCGGCGAGGAGTCCCTCCACCATACACCGCACCAGGTCCGTCGGATGGTGTAAAAGGGAGCGATCTTAGATCACTAAATATGACATTGAGTTGCTCTCGGATTGACGCTTTCTGGTGGGGGCTTGACCTCTCCCATATTGAGTCCAGGGGTTCGCCCGGCACGCGGGACATGAAGATGAAGGTCCGCATGGTGCCTGGTTGTTGCAGCACACCATGGGTATCTGGTATCGGGATACGTAAATTCTGGTGTTTTATTTCTTCCACCATTGCTAGGTGATCCACATCGATGTGATCGCCGAGTTTCACAGCCAGGTTCGCGGTGAGGCCTAGGACCGCGGTGGATCCCCAATGCCATAGTATGTCACTTCGTAAGATTAGATCATTGAGACCTCTGCTCGTGCTCAAGATATCGGAAGAGTCGCTAGCGTAAGGTAAAGCTGACTGGGCTGCCCGAGTCACAGCCATACTCAGTGGACGTATGACGGTAGCATCCGAGGGAACTAGGAATCCCTCTCTTACGTCCGGTGGTGGACCAGCCGGGATGTCATTGCTCTTCGTTAAGGTAGCCTGCACAGCCGAGTCAATGAAAACTTGACGTAGAGGGGGATAGGTCTTAAGTTTGAACTGTAGCAATTCCGTCAGATCCACGGCGGGGTGTGCGCTGATTTAATCACCGAAGACCTTTAGAATAAGCTGATTGACTTTAGCTGCAGCTTCTACTGCAGCACCGGAAAGATTTCCTGAAGGAGTACCTCGCACACACGTCGGGCCAACCATGATGATGGATGTTTCGATGAGTGATTCATCGAAGCGTGATGGAGTTACCGTGGGGTGAGAGACTATATACACTTGCACTGGGTGGCGGAGGAGGACATCAGACTGTACTTTCTATAATGGGAGTAACTACATCTGGTATTCACTGTAAGCTCAGGCTAGTTCCGATATTGGATGACTACTAACCCTTAAGTGAATGACTTTATCTTACCAGTGTGAAGAGTCCCTTAGACTACTTGACAATGGATCTCGACCCTGGCTTACAGATTTACTACATAGACATTAGTGAATTAGCTGTCAGCTGTCATCGAACGAATTTTCCAAACATCCCTCAATTTTCTATTACTAGACTGCATTATAGTTCCAACACCCAAGACCACAGCCAGAGCCACTAGAACCAAATCCAAGGCTTATCTTGACAAGGGGGCTGCGGTCGGATACCCACCAAGGGCAAAAGCCACCGTCTCCAGATGTGCTTTACAGGCCATCAGGCCCGGAGTGCCCGAGTGGCGGATAAGGGTTAGATCAGAGTCTCCTCGACGGCAGACAGGGTACCGTTGAGAATGGCACCAGCGTGGTGGCGAGCAACCAGACCGTAAGCGAACTGGTACCTGCAGGGGTGGTTAGCACCACAGAACATAAATCCGATCAGTTCATGCCAAAAAAAAAACTTACTGGTCGAGCCAGGGGAGGAGCTCGTTCAAGCCGGGGGTGTTGCGCCAGTCGCGCATGAGGTCGCAGACAATGGCGAAGATACCCATCAGAGTGACACCGGCCTTCTCCATGCGGCGGTTGGCATCGATGGCGAGCTTGGCATCAAAGGTACCGCTGGCCTCGGTGTTGGCATACACCTCGTAGCCCTCATCGATCAGGGAGAGAGCCAAGAAAGCGGTGCCTGGGATCATTAGCCTCCAGATGGGCTCATAATCGGAATGGATAGAGGATGACTTACAAACTTCAGTGACAATTCCACCGATGATCAGCTGCTTCTTGCCAGTAGCCTTGACGGCAGCACGGAACTCAGCATTGTCCCAGGCGTTGACCTCACCCTGACGGCGGACGAAAGTGGCGTTGGGGTGCATGTCGGTGATCTCCTTGAGGAGAAGACCGTTGGGGCCAGTATCGGAGGAGGAGGTCAAAATGGTGGGAAGGTCGAAGGCCTTGCCGATGGCGGCGTGGGCAATGATGTTGTTGCGGAAGTCGTTGGTGCTGTAGTCGCGCACCAGCTGGGTGAGACCGACCTGGTGGTCAATCACAAGAAGGGCCTGGTGGGAATTGTTAGAGACTCATTATCTCATTGCACGAGTGTGTTCTTGTCGAAGACCTACCGCATTGTCCTTGTCGATACGGTTCCACGCCTGAACCGAGGAGACTCCAAGAGCCAAGGCTGCGAGAATGTTGCTGAAACGCATTTTGAAGCTGAGAAGGTGCTGCTGGACTGGCTTTGGTCTTTGCTTGCTGTGATTCTCGGAGTGATGAGTCTACGATGATTCTCTATTGACCCGGGCGATGAGCACCTCTTTATACCGACCCATCCACCATCTGGAAGCCTCTGGTCTCTCCAAAATGGAAGGGTATGCTCAGCATTGGGTCATGATTGTCAAGCATCTACTCATCTCGAAGCGATTGGGATCTCGTATTGCAGATGGCTCGGGACTAGATGACTATGATGAGTTGGGTTTAGGGCTCCTGCTCTCGGGGCTCACTACTATTAGTCTATCACAGGGTACTACCGCCGGGTTACCAACTTACTACTAATGCATTATGGACTGCTTATGGGATTCTGACTGGCCGGGCTTGGCAGTGCTAATCGGGCGCCCCGAGGAAGTCGCTCCCCACTCAGCAGCTGCAGTTGTACATCCTTCCAATCACCTCCCGCCAATTAGATCGATAGTGGATTCGCGAAGGAGCTGCCACCCAACAAGAAAGTGCACTAACTCGCTCTAAATAACCCTCATTAGGAATATGGATCCTATTTCACTCCCTTGTTCCTTCTCCAACCATTTTGCTCCGCCCGGATGTCATCCCGCTCGCCCCATTCGTTCAATTACTGGTTAGCAGAACCACCCAACCCGAAAGCAGCATCCGTGTGTCTCACATTCTGCATCAGTTGTTCCGTATTACGAAGTGACGGGTGAATGTGGGGACAATCGGCTATCAATCTACGGAGTAAAGGCGATTCTAGTCCCACTACACGGAGTGGCTGCGCCAGTCACTCCGAATTGACGAAGAAACGTTCTCGTGCTTGAAATGCTGGGCCTTGAATAGAATGAGGGACTGAGACTCTGTCGGCAGCTTTGCTGTCCCTGCATGACAGGGGTCTCGCTTCACCGTATCCCGAATCTAGGCTGAGGGGGGCAATCGCCTCCCAGCACTGGTGCGTCTGTCTGCAGAAACGGCTCACAAATTCGCTATGACTTGCAATTACGAGAGGATGACCCATATTGCTCTGCTTGCACCAGCCGCAACCAGGAAAGCTTACCTTTCCATGGGTTAGGGAGCACAGTCGAAGAGGCCGGAGTCTGCCCGATGACACCGTCTGCGCAGTCTGTGTATCAATCAATATACTATACTAGGCTATACTATATTTCCCGAAAAGTCGAAGCCGGAATAGGATATAGGTAAAGTAATTCCACCCACTCTAGAGTCTCGTGTTCTTAGTCTTAGGGATCGGAGGATTCCCAGTGGGGCCCAAATCTCTATGTACCTTCCTTTCCTGGCTGATTGCTAAGATGAGATCTCATGCAGCGTTCACTGCAGGACTTCCAGTTGCATCCAGGGAAATTAGTGTAGACTGAGAACGGCTCACATACCGGCATAACTGGTACTCTTCTTGTACCTGTAGACTCAACTTACCCAATCCGTGGACTAATACCAGATATGTTGGTACAGGCGACGACCCTGGCAGTGATTGACCGAATTCGGAGCCACGCCCAGGGCTGAGCCGGCCTGGTATACGGGTCCTGCAAATGATCAGTGAGTAGGCTCATAGTAAACAGGCTCAGAGCGTTGGGAGTGGCATACGGGTGGGGCGGGGGTAAGCCATTAGGAAGCCCTTTCACCAAAGCCAGAGAGGTGAAGGAGTGCACCCAGTATGCGAATAACGCCCCTCTACCACACCGCGGGTTGCGGTAGTAGAGTACCAGCTCAGTGAGGCCTCGAGAACATGCCAGAGAAGGGCTACAGAAGCCATTAGCTATAGACCGACCTGCACTTGAATATTGGCGAACCTGGAAGTCGGTCGATATAACCGGGACTTGTTGCACAATTGATACCCTAAAAATAAACCATAGAGACCTAAGATCAGACAGTCACACTGGCCATGAAAGACCTATCCTTTTATTGTGAACCCACAACCTTGAAGGGTCCTTTGCCAGATAAACGGACGGAGCCTCTCATAAGCAGCGTACCACTTTCCGTTCCCTTGACTTATTGGAGGTTTGTGTGCGAGGAAGAGTAGCAAGATTCATCCTCTGAAAGTCTCATGCTGCATATTTATATATGATTGGATATACAAAGGCAAGTCGATGTTCAACAAGCCAGTGATGCAACCTTCATGATACATAATAGCGACTAAAAGACGTCGAGAACACCCTCCCTCATGACCTAGACTGAACTCAACTAGAGCATCCTCCCCCTCGGGCCATAGAATGACATAACTTCTAAGACCCATGGAGGCGATGATTGCAACCCGTTCCTGTGCTCCTCGATGTTAAATCCTTAGAGGATACCCGCCCGGAAGAGAAAGAAACTAACCAGGCAATCTGTACCAGTCATTCGAAGATTGTATTTGGTGATCTATCGAAAGTGCCATGTTCTACTACCTTCAACTTGTCCGTCTGACATCCCGAGTAAACAAGCTCACAGAGAGTATTACCTGGCCCGGCTTTCCCTCTAGCTCTTTTGCATTTGCTGAATGTGTGGGACCTCTATTGTAGCAGATGGATCATCCTCTATCCAGAACAACCGGCTCATTCGTAAACACAATACTGATACTGATAGAAGTTGTGAATGCCAATCTCCCTCATGCCTTCCATCCGACTATGTCTCGCAAAGTCTGGGTCATGGCTCCGAGTGTCTGAGGGTTCTTTGTCGTGTTCCCTTTCTGATAACCCTCTCTGTACGGAATGCGATCCTCTCCTATTACTCATCAGTGACTATCGCCCTGCAGAGTCGCTCTCCAGAAACTCACCGAGTAACGCCTTGACCCACGATTTCGGGGCAGCGTTGTTCTCACCGTCCCATATGGTCAGAAGGTACAACGCAGTAGTTCCATATTCAGTCGCATGTCGAAGCGCAGAGTTATTGAATTGCGGATTGACCCTTTCTGCCAGATCGTAGCGGTTCTTCGTAGCCTTAGCGGCTATCTCTGGCGTCACAAACAGGCTATTCGAGTGGATATCATCCAATCCCAGATCCTTCGCTACAGGAGCCCAAACGGTAGCATCGAAGTGGACATCATCCCCGAAATAGATATCGTTGCGTGTGAGTGAGCCGTCAACTTCAATCGTATCGTGTCTGGCGAGATCAAACAGGTGGAAAGTCTCATTGGGACGATTTGTAGTGGATATGTTGAACTCGAAGACCATGTCAACGACGGTGACGAATGAACCCGGCGCCCAGCCGTATGCGTCTTGTGTAGCTTGGTTGATTAAGTCGTAGTCAATGTTCTTGCCGTCGCGGGGAAGATAGCCGTGATTTGCGAGAGCATTCAGCCCAGGGCATGGTGAGCGACCTGTCATATCTTGTTAGCATACTGTTACCAATATCACTTCACTGGCTTGAAGTCCTACTGTCGAAAGGACCTGGGGCTTGGAATTTATGATCTCCCAGCTCGGGGAATGCAAGACAGGATGTCGCAAAGGCGACCAGCGGAAGGGTATAGGTCTTCATTGTAAAAGTTTATTAGGTAGGGCAATGCCAAGAGGATGTCAGAAAGTGTACAGTCTTTGACTACTGAGCTTTGAGCTTGAATATGGGCAGCAGGTATTTAAGTAGACTTCATTGCTGGCGCAGTACGAGCGACTGATTTGAAATCGAGGCAGTGCGATACGGCAGACATTCTGATCTGCATGTTCAGCCTCGTATTTAGCACCATCTTGTTAGTTGGGATTAGGTATGCTCAATTATGGCGGTCACGAATACGCTTGATCATCCTCTGCTCTGCTCTTCGGATACGCTGCAGGAATCTTGCACGCCTTAATAATACGCCGCATCCGCAAGCTTATTAATACGCCCCGGTATACGCTCCTTTAAATGAGCCAAACAATCCTGCAGGAGGTTAATAGTTGCTGGCTGACTACAGCGAATCCATTCTGTAGTACGTTTTCTGAGTTTTTCATTCTTGGTGCCAATTGAATTGACCATTGCTGCCTGAATTTGACAGGATATTTTCCGCCCTACTCTTTCACCCCGCGGGTGCATTGGACATGTACGCCAAGCACAGCCCCCAAACCTCCAGGTCAAATCATAGCCAGCATTTTCGGTTTAGGTCTTAGATGAAAAACAGGACTGACATGGGAGACGATAGAACATGAGAAGTGAACATGGATCGTGGGATTATCCAGAGAAAACTGCAGTTCTATCGAAAGGGACATGAAAACACGCGGAAGGAACAGTGTGGTGCGGTGGGTGCTGGTCAAGTTGACCTGTCACCTTATAACATGCTTAACCAATGATCTGGCGCACCGATGTACTTAACGATGCATCCATAGATGACATCCAATCAGACTTCGGAGTAGTAGGTCTAGCGCAAGCGGGTCCTCCTATTTTACTATGATCGAAAACCCTTTATGACACTTACTTCAAGAAACATAAGATACATGCAGTCCGTTGAAGAAAATTTCTTTCTATAGTTCTCCGACAGCGTTGAAGTTAAGGAAGCCTAGTGAGACCGTACGTGTACTTGATAACGATTAAAGGCAAATATTTCTTATCTCTACTCTTTCCTCTACGTTGAAGAACAGGTACTCTTGTTATAGGAGGGAACTCCCTCAACCAGGCACAGCAGCTCCCTGCTTAAACACTGATTCCGGGCGACATGGGCTCGGTGTAGGGCGGAGGAGGATCCGCAGTTTTCATGAACAGCTCATATCTGATCTGGCGGAGATCTTGCTGTGCGGTCTCGAATGCTATCCGTGCTTCTTCCACTTGAGACTGCATATCGTCTTCACGGGACTTTGCCTGCCTGACTTGAGCTGCTAGAACCTGTTCTGCATGCTTCACCTCGAGGACCGACTGCTGCATAATGTCCAAAAAGCTCATGTGAAACAGGAAGGTATCAAAGACTAGCTCACCAACCCAGTCGTGCTGAACGTTGTCCAAGGCCGGCAGTGCCTGCACTCTGGGATCCAGCCGTCTGGCTTGCGCGACTAGCATCTGCGTCTGGCTCACCTTCTGCTGTGCCCGGGACAGACAGTCCTGCTGCCGCCAATCGGCCAGGGTGCTTCCAAACCCCCATAGATCCCTCTCAGAGTACCGTAGTGTCTCTGCTAAATTCAGCAGCACCTCCCGAATCGTCAGCTGCGCTCGAGCCAGACACTGCGTCGCCTGCCGAAGATCACTCCATCGTTCCCGCCGCTGTCCATACTCCCGCCGCGCCTGCTTCGTTGTCTCCTCCTGCGCATCCTCCTCAGGGAACTCCTCCGTCCGCCCCTCAAATATCCGCTTGTAGATGGCATCCAGCTCAGCGTGCAGTCGCTCCCGGGTGGTGCATGCCTGGCGAAGTTCCTCCTCTCGGGCGACCGCATCCGCGACCTGGGCCACCAGCATCTCCCGCTGCGCCTGCGCACGGTTCTCCTCGGCTAGAGCATCGTAGTATTCGCGCATCTCCTGGTCAGCCTTGGCCTCAAACTCCTGCCGTTTGCCTCTCGCCCGATAGAACATGCGGCGTACTGTGCTGTCACGGTACTTTTCGTGCAGCTCGCGGTTCGCTTTCGTAACCTTGCCTAGCTTCGCCAAATGTCGGTTGGTGTTGGTCAGCTCGCTCCGGAGCTCGGCCAGGTAGCTTTCTTGCGAGCGGAGGGACTCTGGACTGCTCTCCACGGTGGCGAGCTCCGTCTGGATCTGATCATGGCGCTCCTTGTTGGTTGCGATATTACTGTAGATCGACATGTTTGGGATGTTGGGGGATGAAGACGGGGTAATTGCTGTATTGCAAATCGGTTGCTCCAGGGGGTAGCTTTTTCCTCACCATGCGCAGAGGAGATATTATCAATGTAATCAATGACTGCTGCTTCGGAAAAGAGATCGTTCGAAAGTGAATGTGGGGAGCTATTCATAGAAAAGGTTCGCCACGCGGGATATGACGGCATCATGTGGTCATCCCGTGACTACTTCTCGGCTCTAGTATGGAAATAGAACCCTACGTTTCTTCTTCTAATGCTGTAAAGTAAGGATAATAATAATAGACATATGGGCTTGAGTACTCCATTGTGGGGTAAAAAGAATAGTCACAATATCCATCTACTTTTCAATATTATTTACGAACTATACAGAGCTAGGCACAACCCATCTATTCTATCAAGCGTAGACGTTGAGTATAAATTGTACCAGCTATTAACTCGACTCTGTGTTTGAAATAGGTGAGTCTCTGATGGAAGCACTCGGTTTACTCAGGCTTCTCAAGACCATGACAGCTTGATATTCAGACGGGCTAATCTATGGCTTGGACGGGTTGGTGATAATGCTTCCGTCCTTATCGTTGAGGTATTTCGACTTGTTTCTCTTGGCGCCAGACTATTCAGCTCATTCGGTTCCGCCTACATGCCGTGGACGCCAATAGGGTGCACTTGAATATCCTGCATATGCCTACAGCGGTGACGTGGCCTCCCTCCCCATGCTGACAGCGCTGCACGATTATTCTTTGCCCGACCACAGTAATCGTCAGTGCATGCTTTTGGTGGGAGATCTTCCAAGACAGAAAGCAACACAAGAAGTAAACTTGTTCCCTCAATGGGGATGGCTCTTCTACCATTACAGAACTAGATAACCGAATTTTCCTAGTTTTGTTTCACGATGTTCTTGCAGGTGAAGATTGATGGCATGGGCCCAATATCTACCCGAATGGCGTCCAACGCGCATAATTTGGCCCCTAAAAATGCCGTGCGGCTGTTCCTGCGGGGTAGGAGACGTGACTTCCGCTGCACGATTGTATTTCACGAACCAAGTCTCCAATCCCCCGTATCAATCGGTGGTGTATGTATGACCAACCGTGAGAAAAAGTCCGTCTGGACAATCACTCGATCCTAGACGCCATGTCTGGGCCCCGAATATCGCCCTATGCCAACGAAGACTACACCATGGGCTGGATATGTGCTCTCCCTATTGAACTAGCTGCAGCAAGGGGCATGCTTGATGGGGAAGACCATGGAGAGCCCCAGACTTCAACAGCAGCGGCAGATCAAAATCGCTACACGCTGGGGACAGTTGGACATTTCCGAGTGGTCATTGCTTGTTTGCCGAAAAACCAGCTTGGCTCTTCTTCCGCGGCCGCTTCGGTCAAAGACATGCTATTCACCTTTCCCAATATCCGCATTGGTCTCTGCGTGGGTATCGGTGCTGGCATTCCTGACTATGACAGCCAGGATGAACAGGACATTCGTCTTGGGGATGTTGTGATCAGTAGTGACTCCAAAACCGGGGGTGTGGTGGCCTATGCATTCGGTAAGAAACTGGCCGATGGCTCGTTCGAGACTCGGTCTGCTTTGACTCCACCTCCTCGATCGCTGAGTACGGCTCTTGGGGCAATGCAAGCACAGCATATGATGGCAGAGAACAAGATAGCGTTTTACGTTGACCAAATGCTTGAGAAGCATCCATTCATGCGCAAGAAGGGATATTCCCGTCCGGACCAATCCTTGGATCGTCTGTTCAAGTCAGAGTACATTCATGCTGCGGGGAAGAATTGCTCGAAATGCGACGATTCGGAGACTGTAGAGCGGGAGGACCGTTTCGATGATGGTCCAGTCATTCATTATGGGACCATCGCATCGGGGGACATCGTCGTCAAGAATTCCGCATTACGCGATGAAATTCGAGAGAAGCACGGGGCTATCTGCCTCGAGATGGAGGCTGCAGGATTGATGAACAATTTCCCTTGCGTGGTAATCAGAGGAATCTCGGATTACGCTGACTCGCATAAGAATGACCGCTGGCAGCCCTATGCGGCCGCGGTGGCAGCTGCGTGCGCAAAGGAGTATTTGGAACATGTGCAAGTAAAGGATGTAAGCGGAGAGACGACGGCGAAGGCTATACTTGAGAAAGTGCAAGACGGTTAGTAATTTTCTTACCACAGGCCTGATTATATGCGAAACTGTCGCTGATATTTGAAATAGTTCATACCAAAGTGACCAAGGTAGGAAAGTTTGTGACAACCCAGGAAACGAAGGAGATTCTCGATTGGATTAGCACAATAGATTTTGTCGACCACCAAAATGATATCATCAACCTCAGAGAAGACGGTACTGGCGATTGGCTGTTACGCTCAGACGGGTTTACTCAGTGGATGAATGATGGAACCCAGGGTCGAACTCTTTTCTGTCCTGGGATCCCGGGTGCAGGCAAGACCATAATGGCATCAATCGTGGTAGAACATTTGAAAAACACCTTCAAAGGCAATCCAAATGTGAAGGTAGTTTTCATGTTTCTCAGCTACCAACCAAATCATCGACAGACAAATATGGAGCTCTTGCAAAGCTTCCTTCGGCAACTTGCACTCAAGGCTTCAGACCCAGACCTGCTGCCATGTATTTTGGAGCTTCACCAGGACCACAGCTCAAATTCCACTCGACCTCGACCTGCTGAGTTGGAAAAAGCCATTTTGGAAGCCATTCAGTCATACTCTGATGTGTTTCTGGTTGTCGACGCTCTTGATGAATTTTTCTCTGCAAGTCGGGAAGAATCACTGCTGTTCTTTGACGCTCTGTGCAGAATTAAGAAAAGCCCCCAGGGGAAGCTTCTTATAACATCTCGCTATAACGATCAGATTTCTTCTCGCTTTGCCCCATTTATCTCCCAGGAAATTCGAGCCCACGACGATGACATTCTACAGTATGTGAAAGAACGAATGCCTCAGCTCCGCATCCCCAAGATAGGCCAAAACGCCGAACTCCAACATGATGTTCAGTCAGCAATCCTGAGGGCAGTAGACGGAGTGTAAGAATAGCACATGACTCCTCTTGGTCTATCACTGACCTTTTTCAGCTTCTTGCTTGCTAAACTACACATGAACTACCTAATGGGCGTTCTCACTGTGAGACAATTGAAGAATGCCCTTGTGCAACTACCCCGAGGGACCTCAGGTCTCGAGCTAGCCTATGATCAAGCGATGCTCCGAATTACATCTCAAGGAGACCGCCACCAGGAAGGATCTAAAAATGACGATGATTCCCAGTCAGAAGTGGCATTGAGGGCCCTGTCTTGGCTCACTTTCAGTAAGACAGCTCTTACGGCAGATCAGCTTGTGCACGCAATTGGAACCAAGCCAGGAATGAAGGATCCCGACTGGGAAAGCTTTATGGACGCGAATACCATTGATAGTTTATGTGTTGGGTTGGTTGCGTTCGATCGAAACTCTGGTATAATCCGTTTGGTGCACCACACCACAAAAACGTATCTGTTAAAGAGCAGCCATCTACAAAATTGCGAACTCGAGATCGCCAAGGCTTCGCTCACATATCTCAGCTTTGGGTCTTTCTCAAAAGGCCGTTGCAGTACTGAATCGAGCTTTTTCCACAGGAAAGAACGATATCCTCTTTTCACCTACTGCGCCTTGTATTGGGGAACACATGCTTCGCCGCTGCTCCAAAGCTCACCTGAGTTATTAACACTTTCCTTGCAGTTTTTAGAGTTGGAAACTAATTTCCGAGCATTTGGTCAGGCCTTCGTGTTTGGCCTTTACGATGACTCTAGAAGGGCTCTGCTTGGGCAGACACCAAACCCGTTAACCCATTCTTTTGGATTGACGAAGGTTCACGTCGCTTGCTACTTCAATCTTCACATGGTCGTCGCCCATTACATCAGCCAGGATGAGGAGATTAACGTACGAGATTCTACGGGAAAGGTCCCTACAGCGTGGGCAATTGATCAGGGACATGTTGAAACCACACAGATGCTCCTCGAGTCTGGTCGTGTGAACGTAGACTGCAGAGACCATGAGGGAAAGACTCTCCTAATGCATGCGACCATCGCCCAGCATGTTCAGTTGGTTGAGCTCCTCATTCTGCATGGTGCCTCCTGTGATGCCCGGGACAACAAGGGTCGCTCGGCTTTGGCTTATGCAGCTACCACTGGGCAAATTGCGATGATTCAACTTCTGATCTCTAACAATGTTCAGCTTGACTTCACCTATGACGCGAAAGTGGTTGAACCTCTGCATGATGACAACTTGTTCACTTCCCTCCTTAACAGCGCAGATGCCTTAGAAAAGGACGGTCCGGTCTATCTTCTCGACGACGTTGTTGATCCCGTGGGTACTCCCCTCATAAATGCCATCTCTACTGGCCATACCGAGGCAGCGTTTCTCCTCCTTGAAAAGGGGGCTGACCCCAACTATGCCAATTCGGAAAACGATACCCCCCTGTCAGCAGCAGTGGCTAGAAGGAATGAAGAGCTGGTCAAGATACTACTTGAAAAAGGAGCAACGCTTGAAGAGTCGCCCTCGACTCTGTACTACGCCATTGAAAGTGGAGATGTGGGAATAGTACGTCGTTTTCTCGATGCAGGTGCGGATCCAAACTGCGAATATTCACCGACCTCACTGCAACGATCAAACCCCTGGGTGACCTCGATGGAGCCTGTGACTGGCGAAGAGTTGTCAACGTTATTTATGAATCTGGGCAGGTCCCTTGTGACTGGCGTCAATACGTCCAACCTGCCCATCCTCACGGAAACTGGCCTTTCTCGTGCTACGCGTTTAGGTCATGGGGAAGTGGTGCTTGAGTTACTCAAGCATGGCGCAGATCCTAACCAATGTAACGGGAAGAAAGAGACACCCCTGTTTGTCGCAGCCAAGAACGGTCATACGGACGTCGTGCAAGTGCTCCTTGAAAACGGGGCAAATCCGAATTTCCAGAACAAGTACCTTCAGACTGCCCTCTTCCCTGCGTCACGATGGGCAAAACCATCAATTGTGGCTTTTCTAGTCGATGCCGGTCTCTCAGTAAACACGCCAGACATTTGTGCGAACACACCGCTGTTCTATGCGGTTGAAAGCGGGTCTGTGGAGACCGTGAAGCTTCTCTTATCCAAAGGCGCTGATGTCGGCCAAGTCAACGCCATGTATGAGACAGCACTATTCGGCGCCACGAAGTATGCCAACCCGGAATTGTGTCAGCTATTACTAGAGAAAGGCGCAGACCCGAATCAGAAGAACCTTCTTCAATGCACTCCTCTGTTCAAAATCGCCAACGACTTTTGCAGTCCGAGAGGGCCAGCTCCCCAACAATTTTACCATCAAGATCGTGCTTGTGATGTTTCTGTCAAATCTGCAGTTATCCTCATAGAGAATGGGGCCAATCCCTGTCCACAAGTCTTCGATTCAGAGGTGGCAGAGGTTCATGAGGTACTGCAGGCGTACATAGCCCGCTGCAGCCAGCCTTTACATCCCGACGAAAGATCACCAGAATATATCATTTTCGCCCGTGAGCTCTGGGGTGATCTACTGAAGCATTTGACCGACGATGATGTTTATACTTTCCTGGAGCTTCTTTGTATGGGACGAAGTGGAACAATCGAAGCTTGCGAAAAGGGGCCCTTGTACTGGGCTTCGGCAACAGGATCTTGCGACTTGGTCTCAAAGGTTCTTCAAACTGACGTGGATATTACGAACAAAGACTCAGGTTTTATTGAAGGAGCTGTGGCATCCGGAAATGCGGACGTGACGGAAATGGTATTAGATGCCATTGGACAGGAGTCAATTTCTGCACACTCAACAGCTGCCCTTTTCGAAGTCTCAGCGAGGAGTGGCAATCTCGCTGTGGTCAAAGCTCTATACGATCGATTTCCCGCAAACCCAGACATTGGGAAGGCTGTGATAGCTGCTGTTTGGAGTGGAAGTACTGAAATGGTCGACTTCTTGCTCACCAACGTAGATGACCCACTTCTAGTTGACGAAAAGAACATGAATGTCTTTTACCACGCCATTTTTGCGAAGTCGCCCGCCATGCTCGAGTTCTTGTTGGAACAGGAGTCGCTGCAAAAGCTTGATATCAATGCCAAAAGCCATCTTGGATTTTCCCCGCTGCTCTGTGTGACTCAGATCCGTCACGATAACACAGAATTTGCAAGGCTCTTGCTGCAGAGGGGCGCTGACCCCAACACCACAAAAACCCCTAGAGCTGACACTCAAGAACCAATGTCTGAATCCAAAACACAGAGCCATTCGGAGGGTTCCGAAGAGTCCGTCGAACCGGACAATATCCACGCCCGAGAAAAATGGGATCACTGGGTTCTTTTGGCATTTGCAGCGCACAATGGGGCAGATGACCTAGTTGAATTATTGCTCGAGTACAAGGCAGATTCAGATCCAATCAATCAGTATGGCGTCAGACCGATATGCTTGGCCGCTCTCGATGGGCATGAGACTGTTGTGAGAATGCTGCTGGATAAGGGGGTTGACCCGAACCAGGTCGAAGGATCGAGTAAAGCGCCTCTATCATGGGCACTTGAGCGACACCAGGATGTTTATCGATTTGATCTAACGAGAATAAGCGACTGGCCCGGCTCTCAAGCGGTAGAGGCAACGGTCACTCTTCTGCTAGAACGCGGGGCAGACCCGAACCCATCAGATGGAACGTCTCCGATATTAGCTGCCCTCAGGCTGTATTCGGAAGACCTGGTCTTACTACTACTGAAGGCTGGAAGCAATCCACACGTTCGCGACAAGTATGGTCGCACACCCCTAATCATCGCAACCGCTCTTGGTATGACACCAGTTGTTGCGGCTTTGCGGGCAATACCAGATGAATGGACGAACCCAGTAATCGAGGATGTCTATGGTCGGTCCGCAATCACAGAAGCTACCAGGAGGGACAAAACACACATCCTAGAGTTGTTGACTCGAGATTCACCAACGGGTTCGATGGTTGCATCTGATTATGAGCCAGTGAAAGTTCCCGAGAGACACGATGACACATGCAAGGTCTGCATGGTTCCCTTGTTGGACGACTCGAGTGATCATTACTCTTGTGGGCAATGCCCTTCCTTCGAAATATGCAAAGAATGCAAAGATTGGGGAGTCACATGTTTGGTTGCAGAGCATAGGATGGAAGAGGGAGAGGGATATGGCAGTAAATTTGGAGTGGCTCTCTCTAGCCTCTTCTCTCAATCTTAGAGTTCTTGCGGGGACAAGATGGCAATTCGAAGAATCCTCGCGTCTGTCATATCAGCGTTTCGCCGTGTTTGAAGCTGGAACCCAGCTACAACAGTTCACATTGTACGTTGTGTACTATCCCCTGCCGATCGACTTGCGACGATTACGAAACAACCCTCCCCTGCGACTGCTAATTATCTCCCTAGTATCTGGAAGTGAAATCAAGCCGATATCAAACAATCAAGACCCAGAACTAAGCCCCGAGGGTACAGAGTAACGCTCTTCAAGAGGTCCGCCACTTGTTCATGAGCACTCACCAACCTAGAGAGTATATTCGCCCTGTTCGACGAAGCACAACGGCAGCAAGGACGATCTGTCTATCTGGAGAAAAGTATCTCTTTCAATATTCAAGCACTGAACTCGAGACTTCTTTGTCTGATTTTATCCCATTTTATATTCGCGCATGACCGATACCTCTTCCTCGTGCTAAGAGCGAATCCAGTATAACTCTCGCAATGGCAAGACTTGCCGCGGAGTGGCACAATGTATCACCGAATACATCCCTGCAAGTTCGACATTATGTATGCGCGTAGTGCTTTATGCAATTAAAGACCCCTGCAGTTGCCCAGAGCGCACATTGGATGGTCACTAATTGCGTCAGAAGAAGGCATTCTGCGCCATCTCGTGCAGCTGGCACGCCATTCGATTGACTCCCTCAAGAATTTACTGTCTGCGCCTTGCTCCAGTGCTCCTTCTTGTTAGCCTAGTGTCGATGCTTGAGCAGATTCACACCTTTCATCTATATTGTCTTCTTGAAGGACCCCATATCATGTTTCGACTCAATAGTAGTAACATCGCTTCAGTCTGATTGCGCAACTCTGACGACGACGATGGTTGGTTGTTGGTCGCACAACGATGGCTCCTTTGGTCCGCGAGTGCACGGCTGTCGTGGTGGATTCGATTTTACCATCTATTTTGAGGAGGTCTTTTTGATCCTTTGCCCTGCCTCTCTGCTCATATGCTGCGCTGTTTACCGTTGGCGTCAGTTGGGCACATCACCCAAGTACACGCGCTTTGGGATCCTGCTCATATTGAAACTGGTACAAGCTCTTCGAACCCGACATCAGGTAGTTTGGCTACGTTTGGCTTACCCCCGTGCTTGACAGATTATCCTGGTTGTTTTGATCGGTCTACAAGGGGCACTTCTGGCTCTATGGGCGCGACCATCCAGCCCTCGGACGCCCGCCACGATCCCAGCTGCCGCTCTTAATATCGTTGCCTCGTTACTTGCCCTCCCCCTATCGTGGAAAGAGCACATACACTCCCCACAACCTTCTTCCATCCTAAGTACTTATTTCCTGCTCACAAGCTTGCTGGATATTGCTGTGACACGCACCCTGTGGCTTGCCCTCTCCAAAAACCTCATCCCAGGAGTTTACTCAGCCTGTCTCGGAGCGAAGCTCATCAGTCTGTTGTTGGAGTCGACAGAGAAGAGACATCTTCTGCTTCCCTCGTATCGAAGTCTGCCGATCGAGACCACCAGTAACATTTTCAGTCGCTGCTTCTTTTGGTGGCTGAACCCCTTGCTATTGAAAGGCTATCGTCGGCATCTCTCCAATGACGATATACCCGTAATAGATGAGACCCTCTCGCAGACTGAACACTTTCTCACTAGATGGTCCAGAGGTATTTCTCTCCATCCGCCAAATAGAGAGGTATCTGTACATGACATAGCTGATTAAAGGAAGATGACCATCACAACAGACGCCACAGACTTTTATATGTCCTTATTCAAGACACGAAATGGGCGATCGTTGCAGGTGCAATCCCACGTTTACTTGTCATCGGGTTCAAATATGTCCAGCCGTTTCTGATTAATCGCTTAACCCGTTGGATGCAAGGAGATTCTTCAGAGGATACGAAAGATGATGGGTATGGTCTAATCGGAGCTTTTGCTCTTGTTTTCATCGGTTTAGCTGTTAGTCTCCTCTTCTAGCTTGACCTGCCAAAGGCCAACACTGACCCAATCGAACAGATCTGCAACGCCCGTTACCAACATCTATCATACCGCTTGGTGGTAATGGTTCGCACGCGAGTAGTAACCATTATCTATCGGAAAATCTTCACGATGAGCGTACTGGGCGCAGACGACCGGGGCCCCTTAACTCTAATGAGTGCAGACATCGAGCGCATCTCCGCTGGCTTCGGCTATCTTCATGACGTTTGGGGTTCTGTTGTCGAGGTTGCCATTGCCATTTGGCTTCTGTGGCGCGAGCTCGATGTTCCTGCAGTCGCCGCACTCATAATCTCTTCTATATGTGTTATCGTCGCTATGCTTGTAGGTAAAGCCTCTGGCGGCCGCCAACATGCGTGGATTGAGACGGTTCAGAGGCGCCTCACCTTTACTGCGAGTGCGCTTCAAAATGTCAAAGAGATCAAGCTAGCTGGTATTGTGGAATGTCTTTCTTCCTCTCTGGAGGAGCTCCGACTTGATGAGGTGAGGGCGTCCAGGAATTGGAGGAAGCTTCAGGTCTTGATGGTCGCCGTAGGATTCTTCAACAGCGCCTTGGCACCTGTGATCTCACTTTCCGCTTATATCCTGAGCGATTACAAGGGTAACGGTGTTCTTACAGTGACTAAAGCAATGACGACACTATCCATCTTTGCTCTGGTCGGTGCTCCCATCAACCTGCTCTCGGAATCCGCTAGCGGCTTATTCACGGCAGTTGCTTGCATTGAGCGAATCCGGAAGTATCTTGCCATGCCAGATAGACGCCTGCTCCTGGGACAGAATACAGGGACGGTATTTGAAGAGACAAGCACCAGTCAACTACAGTACCTGCGGGATGAAGAGAAATGGACGTACCAAGCCAGGTCCAAAGAAACAGAGGTAGCGACGGAGGAGCGGACAGAAGAACAACCCTGCATTCGACTCGACCAACTGAGCCTCGGATGGACACCAGAGGGTGATGCGGTGGTAAAAGATCTGAACTTGTCCGTGTCTAAGGCCTCTTTGACAGTCATCCTGGGGCCTGTGGGATGTGGGAAGTCGACTTTACTGAGTGGCATACTGGGAGAGAACTTTCGAACACAAGGAAACATTTACGTTAGCGCTCGCCACATTGCATACTGCAGCCAAACACCATGGATTACTAATGCTACAATCCGAGACAATATCCTTGGATGTTCCCCTTACGACACGAATTGGTACGACAAAGTTATTAGCTGCTGCGGTCTGGCACAAGACATCTGCAGCCTGCCGCACCGGGATCAGACTATGTTGGGCAGCGGTGGATCTGCTGTTAGCGGAGGCCAGAAACAGCGAGTGGTTGGTTTCTGGCGACCCGTTATTTCTTAGAATGTGGCTGACATTTGACGACGTTATCAGTCTCTCGCCCGAGCAGTGTACTCCATGGCGGAGATACTTCTCCTTGATGATGTACTAAGCGGTGTTGATGCTGCAACTGAAGGACACATCTTTCAACACCTCTTTGGTCCAGATGGTTTATTGCGGCAGCAGCAACGGTCAGTAATTTTGACTTCCTCTTCAAGTAAGCAGTGTGATATCAGCATATTGCTACGTTGATTCAGTCTTACAAGTCTCAGGGACCTGCATACAGGTAGCCGATATGGTTGTGTGGCTGAATTCGAACGGGCAGATTTCGAATCAGGAAACGGTACTGGAGACTCAGACTTTGTCGAATGGGACACAGGACAAGATTGCAGTTGTTGAAGAAGGACTTTCACGAAATAAAGGCACAAAGCCTGAAAATGACGCACAGAGTTTCGCGGAAGTTGGGATTCCCATCAAACGACGAGTGGGAGACTGGGCCGTCTTCCGATATTACGCATTGCGCCTAGGGCCAGTAGGGATGCTGGTGTTCCTTACTTTTATGACCATTTTTGTCTTCTTCTATGGCTTTCCCTGTGAGTAGCCCTTCCTCGACATGGTCATGTGTTACCAGCTAAGACTCCCTCAGCCATCTGGGTACAGCTGTGGGCGGAGGCCTCCGGTAGGAAGACAGCTATGTACGTTGGGATATATTATGCCTTGGCCGTGTTGCAAATATCTTTCATTGTGGCATCTGCTGCGTAAGTATATCGCCTGATTGCCAGAGGCTATTGCGGACTAATTCCCACCTCAGCTACTTGCTTCTTTATTTGGTTCCTCGAGCGTCTCTCCGATTTCATCGGATTCTGGTGAAAGTTTCCACGAAGTGTGTTCCACTTAATATACCGAACTCGCCTTTCTTATTCTGACGGAACTTACATATAGCGCACCATTGACTCACCTGACACGCGTTGACGTCGGGATTACTACAAACAGGTAGGAAAAAGATCCCTGATATTGATAGCAACGCACATCTAAGCATATGTAGGTTCAGTCAGGACCTTCAACTTGTGGACACGGAGCTCCCAGTCTCTTTTTTGAACTCTACTCTAGGTGAGTAATATATCCATGGCTGCTATAGACATTGCCTGACGTATTTGCTGTCTGGTCTGTAGCCCTCGGCTCTTGTATCATGCAGCTTGTTGTTATTTGTGCTTCCGCTAAATATATTGCGGCAACTGTTCCATTCTTTGTGGGCATTCTTTTCATTGTCCAGCGCTTCTACATGAAGACTTCCCGCCAGATTCGTCTGCTTGATATCGCGGCCAAAGCACCCCTGCTTTCACATTTTATTGAAACGTTGGAAGGCCTCTCCACAGTCCGGGCCTATGGATGGCAATGCTTCTTTGAGGAGCGCACCCAGGAGCTGTTGGGTGGTTCTCAGAAGCCCTTTTATGGGCTCTATTGCGTACAACGATGGTTGAACCTTGTACTTGATCTAAGTATTGCCTCCTTGGCAATCCTCCTGTCCGGAATTGCCGTTGCGGTCAGGGGCTCGCTGAACTCTGGCTTGGTGGCACTTGCTCTGGTCAACATTATTAGCCTCAACGGTAATGTGAGGCTTTTAGTCATTCAATGGTCTCAGCTTGAAACGTCGATTGCGGCTGTAGCACGGATCAGAGAATACGAGCTGGAGACACCCTCTGAGGTCCGACCGGAACAAGAAGAGGCAGTCTTTCCTGATGGCTGGCCCCGTCTAGGACGGGTGGAACTTCGTCAAGCATCCGCGTCCTACTCATCGTAAGGTCACCTTGCTTACTTTTCGAGTGATATCGGACCCCTAATGGCATATATCCTAGTGACCCGGCAACTCCGGCCTTTACTAACCTCTCGCTTTCTCTTCCCGCCGGAACCAAGGTTGGGATCTGTGGACGTAGTGGAAGGAAAGTATCCTGCTAATATATCCTCTTTAACTGCCGATGATGGGGCTTTTGCTGACTCTCACAGCAGTGGAAAATCATCTTTACTATCAGCCGTTCTACGAATGCTCGATCTACACCATGGATGTATCCTAATCGACGATGTTGACATTGCCAAAGTCCCACCCGCACAAGTTCGGACTCGGATTAATACGATACCTCAAGCACCCTACTTCCTTCCAGGCAGTTCAATTCGTGCGAGCGTTGACCCGTTCGGAAATCTCAGTGATCCTGATATTGCCTCTATCCTTCAGCAAGTGCGCTTGTGGGAACCTCTAGGATCCACTATCGAGTGCTTAGAATACATATTGAGCGACAGTCTCTTATCGCATGGTCAGAGGCAGTTGCTCTCTTTTGCCCGAGCGCTGGGACGTCGGGCTTCCTCCGGCAACATTCTATTGCTGGATGAGCCTACCAGTCAGTTGGATGTTACAACAGAGGAGATTGTCCAGCAGGTCATATCTTCTTCCTTCTGCAACTATACGATCATTTCTATAGCTCATCGTCTGAGCACCGTTCTTGATTACGATATGGTTGTAGTTTTGGATCAAGGAGTGGCGGTGGAAATTGGTCCCCCGCGGGAACTGTTGTCGCGACCCCAGTCAGCTTTTAGAGAGCTTTACAAGATGCAGCAAAGTGGCGGTTAAGGCTGTTGCAGATTACTCTGCGTCTAGCACAACTCTATTAAACAATCAAATGCTAAATTCGTTTGTGATAGCCTCCTTTGTTCTACACGTTTTGTGTAAATTCTTCTTCTATAGCCACTCAGTTGTCCCTTTCACCCCGGAGAAATTGAGACTGCCTTCCTTCAAAACGCACATACCAACGCAAACGAAACCCGTTAGGTGTCATCTGGGCTAGACTTTTCTCACACTCAGTCCTGGACCAGACCAGCCACCTAGTGCCAGTTTCCTCCCCAATACGCCGCCACATCTTTGCAAAACTGGCTGGATTGTGTAGAAATATAGAATATTTGAGTGTCAGTACCTCCCAGAGGCCAGCATCCTCCCTCCCAAATTGAACACCGGTGATCAAGTCATCTTCTTGCAGAGCGAGTAAGTCAATCATGCGTTTTGCAACGCTAATCTGTCCATTCCAATCCCATAAATGTAGGAAGTAACCAGAATTGATCAAATGTATACGTCCTGTAAATTGATCAAGCTTTGGACTAGGCCTCAGAAGGTCTTCGACTAGAAATGTCGACTTCAGTGTAGTCCTGTCTTTGAAAAGATCAAATCCAAGATCTATGAATACGTCGCTTATATCTAACCCGACAATGCTCTCTGCTGGGGCGCCATCATACACCAGCCGACGAATTTCCTGACCGAGGCCACAACCTAAGTCTAGCAGGAGCGATGACTCCCGAAGGCGAGAAATGATTTCGGCATAGCATGGAGAGCTAGAGAGATCAAAGTCCAGGAATGATAGTAAAGCGAAGCACGGATATTGCACTTTGTCCCACCCCGCCTTCGCCTGAAGATCGATTAATTCCCATTCTTGGAAAATCACATGAGGGCACAATCATCCTATCTGTTTGATATGAGACTCTAAAGTATCTGATGCTTCGTTCTTGATGTAGCTGCAAAGGAAGGATTTCGTTTCCGCGGGCAGATCTTCCCAAATGGAGCGATCGGGGACCCAGATTGGGAGTTCCGTATTTGGATGAGACATACCGCTTGCTGGTCAATGGTCCTGTGGGAATGATATCTTTCTTAGACAAGGTTGGATCTAAATAACAACATGTACGCTCTTCTTTGCCGTATGGTGGGATTATAATCACCATGTTTTTGCAACTATTATAAAAGAACTGCAGCCCATCCTTGTAACAACCTTACTATTTAACTTGTATCCAATAAGCAGCATAAAAATGACACATCAACTGTGGTGGGTCTGGAAGTTTATATCATGATATCGCGGTGCAGAGGTATGCTGCTAGAACGGTTGGCTGCATTAGTCTGGAGAGGGATGTTCGTACTATAACATGCTTATCGGCTACTAAGAACGCCCATGATTGTAGTCTTCTTAACTGGGAAAGATGTATATACAGGTTTTTCTGAAGGGGCCAGAGACGTCACTAAAGTTTAACCTTAAAGCTCATGATGGCGTAATGTGGGGAGGAAGGAGGTGTAGGTTTCTTGTCTACCAGGCAGGCGTAGACTTCAAGCCATCTCGTAATACAGTGCGAATTTGGGGTCACACACGCGGCGATGTGGCAGATTCAGACAACTTCTAACACTGGATAATAACAGCCACATATAAATCATGATTCTATTATCAAACAAGTCTCCTAAATCCGCGTCAATTAGAAGATTGATTCTTCTAGAACGTTAGATTGTCGATGGTTTTTCAGGATTTACAACTTCTTTTTCTATACTCTTGTGGGTACTATTGGTTATCACATGCAGAGCTGATCTAGTATCAACATCGTTACATATTGAAGTTTATTTAGTATTAGGTTCTGTGTATAAAGCTTATTCCGAATCAAGATCTCTCTCAATCTAATCAAGTCCTTTTTCTATACTTGTCTACGTTTACTATTCTCGGGAGTACGATGAGTCTGACTCCCCCCGCGCGTTTTGTGGTGGTTCAATCATATCTCGCCTGCTTAAGTATGCGATTGATAATTTGTCGTATTATTCTTTGAGTGGTTTGGGGTAGCAATGTACGGATAGTCAGCGTCGCGCGGATGGATCGTGTCCGCTGCAGACGGGGAACAGGCTTTGGTGCTCTATGGATTGATACGGATCGTCCGGGGCTTGGGCTAGTTGTGGGAGTGGTGTTGATGGTAGGGTATCCGTTGTTGGTGTGGGTGGTGTTGATGCTGCGGGTTAGGTGGCGTAATGGGTTCGGTCTTCGGAGGTGGATAGGGGGTGATAGTAGGTCTGAGGGCTAGTAGCTTTTGGAAGGATTGTGCTCTGCTATGTACAGCTGATTTGTGAAGGAGAATCCCAGATGAGGATGATAGGAAACGATCTCTTCCATAGACATCGATGGAATACTCGAAGGACGAATCGGATAATATTATAGAATTGTTTGAAGTATACTCGGTGGAAAGTCTGTTTTCAAAGAGCTTTCTGATGGTCCACACAATGGTACATTCGGAGAATATCCACCGCGCCCTGGTGATCATTTTCTGCCACCCAATCCAGTGGGGTCCGCTCATTTCCATCCCTGGCGTGGACATCTGCTTTTCCCCTAGCAATGAGGAGCTTTATAACAGCCTCGTTGCCATTCTCCGCTGCCCAAGACAGCGGCGTACGACCGTCTAGATCTTTGCTGTTAACATCTACTTCTCCAGTAGCAAGAAGTATATTCACCACGGTCTCATGGCCCTCCCAAGCCACCCAAGACAAGGGGGTGTGGCCCCTCGTACTTCGCGAGTCAACATCCACCTTCCCCGTAGCAAGAAGTAGCTTGACCACTCCCTCGTGCCCTTGCCCAGCAGCCCAGGCAAGTGGCGACCTGCCATATCTTGGGTCTTGTAGGTTGACATTCACCTCCTCAGTAGCAAGTAACAGCTTCACAATCATCTCATAGCCTTCTCCTGCTGCCAAAGACAGAGGAGTACGACCATCTGAATCCTTACAGTTCACATCTGTCTTTCCTGTATCAAGAAGGAGCTTCACTATTGCATCGTAGCCTTGCTTAGCTGCCCGAGATATTGGGGTCTTACGCCTTGAATCCATAGAATTGACATCAACCTCCCCCGAGGCTAAAAGGAGCCTCACCACTGCCTCATGCCCAAATCCTGCTGCCAAGGACAGGGGAGTATTGCCCGATGAATCGCTGGAGTCGATGTCGGCTTTCCCTGTAGCAACTAGGAGTCTTACTACTCCATCGTGGCCATTATCAGCTGCCAATGCTAGTGGTGTACTGCCAGCCACATCTTTCGATTCGATGTCCACATTCACTCTGATAAGGAGCTTCACCACTTCCTCGTGACCATTCTCTGCTGCCAATGCCAATGGGGTTCGCCCGATTGAGTTTTTATAGTCGATATCCACCTCATCTGCGGCAAGCAGAAGCTTCACAACGGCCACGTGGCCACGCTCCGCTGCCCATGACAGCGGTGTCTGGTCGTAGTCCGAATCCTTTGAGTTGAGATTTGCTTTTCCTGTGGCAAGAATGGACTTGACCACACCAATGAGACCCAAGCATGATGCGATCAAAAGTGGTGAAGTGCTCTCAGGAACAATGTCTGTCTTCACCTCATAAATCCTAGACCACGTTCGAAATATATCCGAATTTGGTTCGCAAAGCAACATCGCGCGACCTATCACTGGGTCCTCGTCTGGAATTTGTGCTTGGCGGAAATGTGTGTCCCAGTAAGTAGAGGCGTACTCTAGCATACATTCCTGGGGGAAATCATCGGGATCAAGAGCTATACATGAAATGCACATTTCTGCAAGCATCCGATTTGATTCACCTGGAAGGAGCGAATGCTTCCATCTTGTGGATTGGGAGAGGGTTTCGTCCATGGTAGAGTTACTGTCCCGGACCAAAAACTCTTTCGCGGTCTGATGCAGAAGATAAACCGTATCATTCAGAATGATGACAAAGAGCCCGCAAAGATCTCTTAAGGTCTTTTTGAAGCGATACGTTGGCTCCATGTTATCAGCTATATCTGTAGGGGCTTGGCAACCGGCGCTTAGTGCTAGAGCAAGAGATAACTCTTCCAGGGAAAGAGGTCGCATAGCTGCCGTAATGATATGGAGAAGGACCTTAGCGTTTTCTTTATCTGGACTTCGATCTAAAATTCTCTCATAGGCACTGTCAACGGTGGTGGGTAAGTCGCTCAGTATCCGATGAACTTTTCCTTTCGAGAACTCCGGGGTATTTTCGAGAACATCCAATATCAGGCTCACCCATAGATAAGTGCGATTTTCAACTGCCGTAAGCCTGTCTATGAGCATTGCGCATTCATGTTCCATCAGTGACCTCTGCTTGCTGATGTCGTGCACTCTTCTTCTGATGACAAGGTCTATCTCATGAGATATCTGCTCGGCCTCTTTCCCGTCCTCACCACTTAAGTGGATGGTGGGTAATTCTGTGATGAGCTCGGACAGTCCACGCCGTATATGCTCATATGGTCTACTCGTAATCAAGAACTTTAGCTTGCTATTCGTGTGGGGCCCCGAGTAGAATTCCTTGACAGCATCAATGAGTTTCTTCCGATCCTCATCCTGACACTCGTCTAGAGCGTCAAGGATACAGATTATTTCACCCGCCGCTCCATTGGCCGAAACAGATGTGAGTATGCTCCACAACTCTGAGAATGACTGGGTGAGTTTGTCACCGTCAGTGTCCAGTTTATCCATAATTGGATCGTGCAAAAGGTGGGGCTGCGCTATGAATAGCTGTCTTAATATGACCGAAAGCGCACTTGTTGCGCTCTTCTGATCGGTAAAATCGTCTTTGAAGAAGAAATAACACACTGTTCGCTCAATGTTGCTGAGCAGAACCTCATCCACGAGATATCGAGTCAAAACCGACTTGCCGCATCCTGGATCAGCTGACACCCATAGCAGACCGGAGAGGTCGTTGCCCCAACTTCCTTGCCAGGCATGGAATTTATGATGTCCTGTGAACCATTCACAGGTTCCAGGGACACGCTTGCTGTTTCGGTCTTTTCGGTCCTTATAGGGACAAGTGTAGAGCAGGTTGAGGAACCGCTTCACCTTCTCATCTCGACTGGATGTAGTTGTCCATGTATCGCGATCGCGTAAGGCCTCCAGTATCCTTTTATACTCCGCCTGGAGCTCTTCATGTCTTTGCCTTGATCCTGCATCTGCAATGACAGAAGTAGTTCGTCCTATTGTATTCTGGTACCGCTCAAACTCTTGCAGCAGGTCTGCCCAGCCGTCCCGCTTAAGAACATCCCTCCAGAATTGGGATGCGCGAGGCTTGTGTAAGTAACAGAGCGCTCGAGCTTGAAACTCCAGTATCTTTGAATAGAAAGAAATCATATTCTTCCGAAGGTTATCAAGGAGGCCAGTGTCCTGTTTAGTGTCCGAGTTCAAATAGAGGCGCTCCATTACGTGCAGTCGACAAATCAACTCGGAAATAGATCCTAAGCCCTGTAGCAGTTGGGAGTGCTGCTCTGCTGCTTGAATGACCGTCTAAACATGATTAGATTATAACCAGAGCATATCGGGAGTACTAAACCGGTGCTTACCGTAAAACAAGCCATTATCCCAGCACAGGCAATTGAGGCTGGTAGGCTTGCATTCGCCGCAGTAGTCACAATATCTTTAATGGCCAGAAGGTTTTGGAACACCTTGGTAAGTTGGTCCCGGACGACGATAGCATGGGTCCCTAGGTTTACCACCCATTTCTTCTCCTCCACTTGAGTTGCCTTGGTGTTGAGGAACTCAGACAGCTGTTTATGGTGATTCTGGCATCCTGGATCAAACATCAGATTGTAATTGGACTGCAAGATTTCAACAGAAGATGTCATGATCTTGTCCATTTCACTGTTCTGCCTTAGTTTCTGCTCAGCTTGAACCCAGAGATCGTCGGAAAGAAAGTCAAGCCTGTCAGTATCACCTTGCCTGGGCACCAGACTCTTTGACATGCCAGTATCTTCCCCTTTTGGAGAGTCGCTTCTCGCAGGCAGAGCTTTCGCTTCATGTCGTCGTCTTCTCAGCCATGATAATTTGGCTTTAGAGAGAAGATCGGGCATTTCTTGGCTCCCTTTCGCGGCTTTTCCGCTTTAAGGGGTGATGTAAACAGGCCAAAATTCGCACCGTTCGGTTAGATCTTATGCTCTCTACACGGTCCTTGACCAATGCCCCGCCTTGAGAGGTGGGTTGGCGCAGCAAGGAAATGGCGGCCATAATTGGCCAATCACGCTCTATAATTGCACAGGATTATAGCTAGTTCCTGTCCCAAGCCAAATTAGGCTAGCGCTTTAGTGTCTCACTTGATAGTGGCGAAGCAAATTGACCCTCTGCTGTAGGTTTGTAAAGAGAAAGGGAAGGAATATCGACACATGTTCATCAGGTCTTTCTTGATGATTGAGGGGCCTCGCATTGCTATCTTCCTAGACACATGTTTCACTATTTGCTTACAACATGCATTACTTAGTGGGAAGAAGTTAGTGGCTGGTCTTTACTCGGACGTAAGTCGCACTGTGCCTTGAGGATTTCTTGATTCATGCGAAGTATGCAGCTATCCCCTTCAGGATATAACCTGTAATTATCTCAGACATCATCACTCAGCCCCTCATAGAACCCTGATACATTTTAGATAACATTTTCACACCAAGCGCAATAATGAATACACCCCAGGCTTTGCCAGCGACAGGACAATATACACTCAGGTTATGGCTCTGTGATAAGAGACACAACATATCCAAATCAGCACAATCCACGTTCCATCTCAGAATTCTTCAAGTACACCTACCAAAGTCTATTGTCTAGCAGCTGCAGAACGGTGTCGGGTCTCCCGCAGGCCAGGCGCAGCATCCAGCCCCACACTGGGCGGCCTCTACCCATCGGGCGCCGTTACAGATGGCGATGTAGCTATAATCCTGGGTGCAGTCGTAAGCGGCGCTGTCGCTGCAGGCTTCGCCGATATAGACAAGTCCATGAGCGGAGGTGAGTAGCGTGGTAACGACGGTAAGGGTGAGAGCTGAGAAGAGTTGCATTTTGGTAATGTGAATGGTTGTTGGTCTGTATCTTCTAAAACTGAATCAGGACAATGATGATGCGAGGATATGCGTGTGGAGTAGGTAGACAGGTTGGGGAATTGAGGGGGTATTTATATTTCTCGATGGACTGACTGTAGTTGTGTAGCTGTAAAGACCTGTATTGTGCTGGTGTTGGTTACGAGTGCTCGTATCATGCCCGTGAGGCATCTCTTGGACCTGAATGGACAGGAGTGTGAGGCGTCCAAGTAGTTGCTTAATAGAGCCCAATACTCACAAATCAGAGCCACCCTCAGCTCTAGACAGGAATGTAGCTATCCAATGGAGTTGTACCGGATACCCCGGATAGAGCCCCGCAGCTGAGATGCTCACTGACTGACAGGGGCCTGGTCAAATTGGTGCAGCTATACAGGCACTTGCCTATAGTAGTCTCACGTCATCTAGACGCATCTTAGGGGTTGATTCTCCAGCTGTGAGCAGGAGTATGTTCGAGTCGCCATGGTATCTTGGTCAAAGACTGGTGTTGATTAGCTGAGGGCATGTTGTGCGTTTATACATGGGATTGAACAGGCCTCTGAGAAGGCCTTCGGAAGGTACCAATGCCTGATAACTTCCAGCTAGAGCTATAACTTGGACATTTAAGGATACTAGCTCCGGGCAAGTCACCTTCCATTATCATGTCACTTGCTTATTCTCCGCCCTCGGATACGAGTTTGGAATGCAGGGCGATGATCTTCCCGTGTTGGCGTGTTAGGCCTCCCGCAGATCGACATCGCTGCATCTTGGTTTGCGGAGAGAGCCCATTGGCCATAGATATATATTTTTGATGGTGGCCTGACCTGAATAAGATAGTCAGTGTAAAGGCGCAAAGGGAGGATCGCATCCGATTCATGTTGAGATCCAATTCGTACCAGGCATTATTAGATTTTCAATGAGGCCGTGAATACGAGATGTAATTTGCCCAAAGCTCGATTCCATGAGACGACAAGCATCATTCTTTATCCTAGATTGGGGGAAAGAAGTACTAGTAGTGCCTTGGGTGACTCGTGGGTGACTGAGACACAAAGCCTTCGGCAGCAAAACAGTTGCAGCCTGAGGACGAATACTGTGTCCGGTGACTGTCAAGGCGGTGTGGTTCTGCCGGGTATTTATTCAGTCCGTCTCGAAAGGGGAAGGCGGTTTGCTCCTCGTCGCCCTTCGTCTGTTGGACTGTAGTTAACTAGTCACTGCCCTCTGCTTAGAAATCAAAGCTTCTGCTTGGGGCCTTAAGGGATCAGGGGGAAAACAAACATTAAGGGTAAAAGAAGTAAGGATGGCTAGCAATTCGGCACATAATAACCCGTGAGGAATGCGGGGAAAAGACCCTGAATGGGGACTTTGTCGGGGAAGCGATAGCCCGTGCACCAATCGCCACGATGGATAGCTTCAAGTGTGCCCACATCCCGATCCACTGACCGACAGCTGAAGAAAGTCGACGGCTGGGGTAAAGCTGGTGCCTGATGGGATTCCACTACCCAGGGTCCTTATTTGAATGGCAGCATTGGAGGCAGCTGGCAGGATGGATTCCCTGACAGCCACAGGTCAAAATGCCCGGGAAGCAATCGGCCATCTTCGCCTGCAGCAGCTTGCTGTTCGCGTCGCTCATAAGTGCCCAAAGGCGAGTATAAACATATAATTATCACAGACTTGTTATTGCTGACAAACTAATAGTGTCACAACCGTACTTCCTACCCGATACGAAACGAGCTCAGGATTCACAAACTATACCCAGCATGGGAACGCATCCTGCTTTACTCTGGACCAAAGGAGCCCATTGGTTACCCTAGACTACGGTACCGAGGTTGGAGGCTTCCCTTTCTTCCATGTGGACTCTTTGTCCACTGCAGTCCAGATCGAGGCGAAGTATACCGAAACCAAACCGGGTCTTGAGGAGCCGTTTGGTGACGGCCCATGGACGTTCTCCAATGGCCTGTCCAACACCTTCCGTGTTGAAACTTTCAATGTCACTTCTCCCGGAACGGTGGAGTCATTCTTTATCCAGGGAGGCCTTCGCTGGCAGAACCTCAAGCTCCTCACAGAGGGCAGTGTCCGTATATGCCAAGCAGGTATCAAATCTGGAAACGATCGCACTGCGGTGGACGAGCTGCCTGGTTTCTTCGAAAGCTCGAACGATCTGTATAATAAAATCTGGGCCTTAGGGCCACGCACCGTCCAGCAAGCATGCATTGCTGCAGATACCGCGCCGTCAACATGGGAAATCACTGAAGATGGAGTGTATCTCCGGGGACAGCAACCTGCTCAGTCAGTGGCAGGAGCTTCCTTTGGCAATTACACCATGACCTTCCAGACTAAGATTGTCCGTGGAGGAACAGGCTGGAAGGTCGCTTCCGGCGTAGGTGGATTGGGTCCATACTTTGTCCTTACCAGTGAATATCCTGCTGGCTCGACCTTCGTCAACACCAACCGAACTATCGTCCCGGCCAACACGCTTGCTGTGGGTTACGGGTGGAACCTGGTGAATCAGACCTCTCTCACCACCGGGAAAGTGAACCATTACCCCTTGGCAGTTGAGGTCAAGGAGGGACAATGGTATGAGATCACGACAACTATTAATGCGACCGGATACGGCGTTACTATCAATGGAACGGAGACGTTCGTGGCACTGGAGGACCTGCAAATCGTTTCCGGCAGTACGGGTTCCTCCGGCAGTCTGACAGGCGGCACCTGGGGCTTTGGGCCATACCAGGATCAAATTGCCCTTGTCAAGGATGTTGAGGTTCATGCGCAGAATGGTACCCTGCTGTACCAGAATCCGATGACGGCCAGCTCTGTCCTGGAAGAATATGGAGTGATGGCGAGTAAACACTCCGTCTGCCTCGATGGCGCGAAAAGGGACCGTCTTGTCTGGAGCGGTGATTTCGTACACACTTATCGTGTCATCCAGTCCAGCACTTATCGATCCGACTTCATAACCGGATCCTTGGAATACTGGATTGACCGTCAGGCACCGGATTCGTCGCAGTATGCCGGCTACTTCAGCATGTCACCTGCCTTGGGCCAGTCGGCGAAATATGTTGACACGTATTCTTCTTTCGGACTTCTGGATTACCAGCTTTTCCTCCTCAATGCCTTTGCCGGTCACTACAGAAATTCTGGCGATAAAGCGTTCGTGGCCAAGCATTGGACGAAGGTCAAGAAGGGAGTCGAAGCTATCCTGCCCTTGATCGATGACCAATCTGGGCTGGCGGTCGCCACCGACGTCGGGCGATTCTTCTCAGGATCTGACAATGGCACAGCAATATCGTCGCTTCTTGCTCACACACTCGACCAGATGGCCGATGTTGCATCCGCCATGCATGAGACAGACGTCGCGACAACATGGACTGGCTTGGCGAATTCGACGAAAAAAGCCGTCCGCCAACGACTCTGGAATTCCCACTATGGATACTATGCGACCGATCTGAGCGATCCAACCGAGCAGTCCATTACTGGGAGCGCCTGGGCTATTCTTGCTGGAGTGGCCAACGCCACACAAGCAGAATCCTCGCTCGCAGCACTATCGTCACTTCGGCTTGGAATTGGCTACAAAACGTCGACCTCCGTTGCCAACTCATCATCGACTAACCTCGCACCGTTTCTCACGGGGTTCCTCCTCGAAGCGATCCTGCAGGAGAGTCGCAATAGCCCCAATTCCAGCCAAGCAAGATCAACCGCTATTAGCGTGCTCCTCGACCAGCTCTGGGCTGCCATGGTGACCCAGGATCAATACTATACTGGCACGAGTTGGGAATATCTGTACCCGGATGGCCGTCCTGGACTAGATTTCTACACATCGCATGCGCACCCCTGGGGAGCTGCGCCAACGTACGTTCTCTCGGAATATGTGCTGGGCGTCCAGGCGAATTCGGCAGGATTTTCTGAGTGGGAGTTCCGTCCAGCGATGCTGGATGTAAATCTTTCCTGGGCACGGGGCAGAGTGCCTACTCCTCGCGGAGCAATCCAGGCTAGTTGGCGGTTGAATGGCACGAGCGTGCAGTTGAGCGTGTGTGGGCCTAGTGATACACAGGGTATTGTCAGATTGCCATTTACTGTCAAGTCGTATTCGGTGGATGGAGCACAACAGACCGATGGCAAAGACAAGTTGGAGGTTCAGGTGTCTGGAGGATCATGTACTGATATCCATGCCGTTAGAGGTTGAGCCTAGCATGACACTTTGAGGATGTACATACCAGTTGTCTCTCATATAGCTAAAACTGCACATATCGAGATATCCAGTATTCAGTAGCTCTCATCTCATGGAAATAATAAGATGAGCCCTTTCGGGCTTTGAACGCACCGGTGGGGATCCCCGCAAAACCTAAATAAATAGCTAATTTCTCGCCTGTACCCCAGCCCAACAATGCAGCCAATCGCAACCCTGACTTGATGCGGTCTGAGGGCCACGCGGCCGGCCATAGCATATCCGCCTGTCTTGTGGCGTTTCATAACCAACAGTCGTCGAGAGATCCTGGTCTGGCCTCGGCTTGGGCCACTCCCTATGGATTGTGCGCCTTTTCCCATCAGCTCTCGAGCCTTCTGATCAAGCACATGGCTTGTTTTTTCGGTCTCGATTATCCCGAAGCCCCAGAAGCTTGGTTCTCCAGATGCAGGCTGGATAAAAGGAGCGCTGACCCTAATGCAGCATCGTGGTTGTACCCTCAATCCAGCAGTTGTCCCTTTTGTTTCAGTATCTGCTCTACTACCCCTTCTGCTGAGATAGCCCAGCATGTGGCGACGCCGCATCACAATCGACGACAGGGCCATCACTGATGGTTCGGGCATCACGCTCAAGCAGTCTCTTTTTCCCAATTTTCTCGGTTTGCTGCCTCCCCTCCCCCCAACCTAACCCACCTCATGACCAGCTAACATCTGGTCCCTAGTGACCATCCTCTTCTTCCTCTGGGGCTTTGCTTACGGCCTCCTCGATACCCTCAACTCGCACTTCCAAGATGAACTCAACATCACCGCAAGCATGTCATCGGGTCTATCCGCCGCATACTTTGGCGCATACTTCCTGTGTCCACTAACAGTCTCGGGGTGGATCCTCCGCCGATTCGGATTCCGCGTAACCTTCATGACTGGGTAAGACCACCACCGCCGCCACAGCCCGATCACCGCGTACAACTAACATCCGAGGGATACAGCCTCTGCGTCATGACAATCGGGTGCCTCCTCTTCTGGCCCAGCGGGGTCAAAGCCTCCTTCGGCGGATTCTGCGGCAGCATGTTCGTCGTCGGCGCCGGCCTCTCGACCCTCGAAACCGGAGCCGACAACTTCCTCGCCATCTGCGGTCCGCCTCGATACTCCGAGATCCGACTGAACCTAGCGCAGGGCATCCAGGGGGTGGGGACCTTCGTGGCACCACTTCTCGCCTCACGCGTTTTCTTCGCCAACACCGTCGATACCCAGCAGGGACTGAAGAACGTGCAATGGGTGTACCTAGGTGTCGCATGCTTCGTGGCCCTGCTTGTCCCGCTGTTCTATATCGCGCCCATGCCGGAGGTCACTGATGCAGACATGGGTCTGCAGGAGCGAGACATCTCCGAGAAGGATGTCGGGCCGTTCAAGAAGCAGTATAACCTGTTCCTGGGGGTATGGAGTGAGTTTTGCTATACTGGGGCGCAGGTGGCGGTCGCGAATTACTTTATCAATTTCGCGGAGGAGGCAGGGTATAGTGCTGCCAAGTCGTGTATGTTCACCCTCTCCCGACTCAGTCACCAAAACTGACAATTCTGATATGTGATCAGCCGACCTCCTCGCCGTCGGCCAAGGCTTGTATACCTTCATGCGCTTCGTCTCCAGCGGCCTCATCACTGTCGGTGTAAAACCTCGATACATCCTCGCCACATACCTAGGGCTCTGCTTCATTTTCGGTGTCGCTGCAACCACCACGTCTGGCCCGACCAGCGTAGCCATGTTAATCCTCGTCCTGTGCTTTGAAAGCGTACACTACCTGCTCCCACCCCATCCCCCTTCACCATATACTAATATAGAAATGTATACAGGCCTGCTTCGCCACAATCTTCACCCTCGCCCTCCGCGGTCTCGGCCAACACACCAAACGCGGCGGCAGCATGCTCGTGGCCGCCATCTCCGGCGGAGCTGCCATCCCGCCCATGACCGGCGCTGTGGCGACGCATACGGGCAATTTTCACAAGGCAATGGCGATCCCGACGGCGTTTTATGTCCTCGCGTGGATATTCCCGATCTATGCGAATACGGTGAGTCGGAAGTGGTTGGATGGACATCGGACCACGGATGTGAATGTTTCGGGGGAGAAGAAGGTATTGGATGGACCGAGGGATGGGGATGGGGATGAGGTGGAGTTGCAGACGGAGGATGGGAAGGGGGGGACGGCGAGGGTGGAGAATGTTAGTGCTGCATGAGCAAGTATTTGTGGGGTGGATGGCTGAGATAGTAAGGACATTTACTGAAGGTGGTTCTAGGAATATATTCTCTGGTCATGTCCTATAACTCCACCCATAAGTATGCTTATTGGTGTCTAATCTGGCAGCACTCGCAATAGTAATAGTCCTTGTTCTGCTGCGACTTAGGTCATTATTGCATAAGGGAGAACTTCATCTCGCCGAGATCTCTGATACCAGGGTGAGAAGGCTCTGCTAAGAACATCAGGCTCATTGAAGTAGTACGTCATCCTGAGTGAAAGCCAGAAAGCAATCACCAGATATAAGAGAAATTGGTCAAAGTATTCAATGCGCGGTCACAATCCAACTCCAGTAGATAATCCTTCCCCCCAAGTGCTGATATAAAATGATACCACCAGAAGTCTTCACTCGCAAACCTCATCGGTGTCGTGAACTCCCAATACTCAGGATACCAGCCGGCTGCCTCCCAATCCAGGAATCCTGTGATGTGGCCACCCTGTACCATAATATTATGATGTTGCAAATCACCATGATTGAAGACAATCCGATGAGACAAGCCCTGCATTTTCTTCGCACGATCCATCGCAGCCTCGTACTCCATCTCCGATCGACATGCACCTGGGCAGGCAGGCTCGATGAGATAGCCGTTCAGTTCCTGCTCTGACTCAAAGGGACCCATACGATGCTCTGGGACCCGGATACTGCGAATCGGCGTGCCGATCAGAGAACAGATTCGGTTCTCACCCCACGGGCTTTTCCACTTTCGGATTGTTTTCAGATACAGATCAAGTTGATCGGTTATTGAAATCTTTTCTTCGTCACTGAGTGTTTTGTAGACTTGACCTAGTTCTGTGCCAGATACTCGGGTCATCAGGATCGAAACAGGCGCGTGGGGAGTATCCGGGTGATCTCCATAGCAAATCACTTTGGGAACTGGGAGGCCGGCTTTTCTGGCAACTTGCATGGTTAATACCTCCTCTAGTCGAGTACCGTCGGACCATTTTAGAACGAGTCCAAAGGGGAGTTCAGCGACCTGGTTATTATAAGGGATTCCAATCCAGCCACAGTATGAATAAGAGAATTTTCGCAGATAATAATGGACGATGCCCCAAAAGCGCCGGATGAGGGGGTGGGTGGGCTGAGGGATGGGTGGAATTTGGTCGCTTGGGACTGCTGGGATATTGTTTGGCCAGATGAAGTCTGGAAAAAGGATACGGGGGATTAGCCATCGCAGCATCTTGGCTGTTGCTGCTGTCAAGGGTAGAACACAGACAGAATCTGGGCAGTTGACTTGGACAGCGTGGTCCTTATATTATTTATCCTAATGTATGAATGCAGGCGGTGGGCACGCGTAACAATTCATTCTGGTGATGTGGAACATTCACTATATGGGTCACGTGATTAGTTGGCCTGAAGCCGTATCGACTTCCTATTTGGGTAAAGGTTTCCTATACGAGCGCTATCCATCAGTCTGCTTTTTATTGTTCATCTTCTATTCGCAATTGAAAAACCAAGACACAACTATCGTGGGTATCTATACTACATCAAGTCCAATCAGCATCAGATCGGTGAAGATCGGCCGATGCTTATCTCGATTGTCTCTGAACCTGAACCCCGCACGGCTTGTGCAACATCCATCTTTAAATCTCCGTGTCAGACTCAACCTTCTTGAACACTTCCTACACCCATTGATATACTCAAGAGCCCTCTGCGATCACAGCCTTTATATAGAACATCCCGCCATGACCCAGTCAGACAATCCCCCATTCACATCTCTCGACCACGCCCTGACTCATTATACCAACATTTTCCGCACCAAGAACCCCAAATCATACGAAGCCATCCAATCCGCCAGCACCAGCATCCCCAGCGGCACCTCGCGCGGCGTACTCGTTCACGCTCCGCACCCACTCGTCTTCCGTGGTGGACATGGCTGCTACCTCACCTCGCTCGACGGAGACGAATACCTAGACTTCATCTCCGAGTACACAGCCGGAATGTTCGGGCACTCCCACCCAGCCATCATCGAAGCCATCCACACCGTCACCCAGCAAGGGTTCACGCTAGGCGGGATCAACAGCAAAGAAAGCGAATTAGCGCAACTCCTCGTCTCGCGGTTCCCAAGCATAGACGCAATTCGGTTCTGTAACTCCGGAACGGAAGCGAATATGTTGGCTTTGGGGGTAGCTGTCGCATATACTGGCAGGAAGAAGGTTCCCTCCTTATCCTCTTACCCGTTGAAGTGAGTAGTTCAAAGCTAAGATATCTCCAGATCCTCGTCTTCCGAAACGGCTACCACGGCGGCACACTCACCTTCGGGGCTAACACCGCCCTCAACCTGCCCCATGAATTCATCGTCGCAAACTACAATGATATCCCAGATACCCAAGCAAAACTCACCCCGGACATTGCTGCCATCCTCGTCGAACCCATGCAAGCTGCCGGAGGGATGATCCCCGCTGATTACTCCTTCTTGCGATTCTTACGGGATGAAGCAACCCAGCGGCAGGCGGTACTGATCTTCGATGAAGTCGTCACTTCGCGACTCTGCTACGGTGGACTTCAGGAACGGTATGGTATTGTGCCAGATATGACGACGTTAGGGAAGCATTTCGGCGGCGGGGTTCTCGTTCGGTGCATTTGGTGGGAAGAGAGAGATTATGCGGTTGTTTGAGCCGGGGATGGAGCAGTCGTTGTTTCATACGGGGACGTGGAATAATAATGTGTTTTCGATGACTGCGGGTGTGGTAGCGGCGAAGTTGATGAGTCGGGAGGCGTTGGAGAGGGCGAATGATTTGGGGGATTGGCTGAGGGAGGGATTATGTCGAATTTTTGCTGATAAGTGTCCTGACCTTCAGGTGGTGGTTAGTGGCATTGGGAGTGCGGTGGGAGTGAAGTTCCTCGGGGAGAAGGGGGACATCATTCGGGAGCTGTATTATTTCTATTTGCTGAGTGAGGGCGTGTATATGGCGCATCGGGGGTCGTTTGCGGTGAATTTGGTACATCGGCAGAAGCATGTGGATGTGGTGCTGGAGTTGACGAGGAATTTCTGTGAGGAGGTATTGGTTTGTAGCTAATAGCTGATTTCGAGAGTTCAAAGATGATATACCGAGTAGTAGAATGACATCGTGACGTTGATAGAACAGCGGATGTCGCCGTAATTCCGATCTCGGAATTGACGCGGATCGATTCCATCGGTCTGTCCAACGCGTTGACATCATTGCCGAATAATTACGAGGCAGATCGACCCCTTCATCATCGCCTATCCGACACTGACGGAACGATGAAAATCACTGGCTCAGACAGGAACGAGGAAGATGATCTAATCCATCGCCGGAATGGGTAATATTGTTATGTTCCTGGTGGCCAAGATGCCAGATCCACCGGTGCAGTATAGTTTAGAACATGCTTAACATTGCTTCTATAGCTTGTCTTATTTCTATAATGGATATTACTATCTGATCAGGCTTGTTTTTAATCAAATGGTTTAAATCAGTGTGCGGCCCTGCATCCGATGATAATTACTAGTACCCCATCCAGACCCCCATCCAGACCCCCATCAGACCCTCTCCCAAACGACGACATCAGCATAAGCGAAGCGCCATGGAACGCCACCGCCAGCACGTGTAAACCAATAATGAATGCCAGCGCGGTAGCTGCAAATATGCAGAGTGCAGACACTGACAAAAGCAGTGGAACCGGGGCTGGACCCATCTGACGTCACGGATCGCCCTTCCGCCGACCCTGACAAAACAAGATTATCAATGCCGCCCTGACGTGGTCCCTACCTTTATTTCATTGTCTCATTAGCAGACTTTCATATAAGAAAATAAAGGAGCAGGATATTGCTCGTTTATTCTCATCGATTCCATCCCCCCTTTATCTTCTAATCCTAAACACTATCGATAATGGCAGTCATCTGGGGGCTAGACCTCCATGAAATGCAATGGAGCAAATTCAAGAGCTCCTACATGTTCACCCGGATATATCATCTCCGTCGCACAAAGATGATTGTCTATCAGCTGGCGATGATTTTCTGCGTTTGTTCCGAGTCGGTGGGCACGGCCGCGTTGTCTGGTTAGTATTATCCCTTCCATCCATCCAACTCACTAGTTAGAACACTGTTCGCAAGTGCTAACAGGTTCTCTATACAGACTACCTCGACCAACAAGACGAAATCGAAAACCAACATCCCGGAATCTACGTCTACAACAACGACTTCATCGGCGCCGCCTCATACAACATCTTCGTCGGAATCGCCGTCGCGTTCATCTTCGGTGGAGCCTTTTTCTTCGATCTCTTCTGGCCCGAACGCCACGAGAGTCGCTCCGTCCGGTTGGCCTGGAAGATCTGTGCGGTGATTGTGTCGGTTATGATGCTGAGTTCGGCGTTGACGATGACGGTACATACCCCTTTCATTTACAGACAGATTTGGGGGATGGATGGATGGTTAATAATGGAATAGATCATCACAGCGACTGGAAGTGCCCGTATCGATGGAACGGATCCATCAACGGCACGGGCGTTCTGGGAGGAGACGACGAAGAAGCCTGCTTTGAGTATGTCTCTCCTAATTGACAGTGTATTGTTGCTTTGTGCTAACAAGGCATGATAGAATATCACACAAACCCGCGGGCAATCGCATCCGCTGTCCTGGCGTGGCCGGGGTGGGTATTTACGACTGTTAGGTAGGTTATCCTTCCTTTCTTTGCCATATGTGGAATGATAAGATATGCTAATGATTACTACTCTATAGCACCGTTATTCTCTTCCTATCGCAACGCCACGACGATCAATATGGACCCAAGTCGGCGTACGGTCGGCAAATGGGTAGTGCGGCTGATACGGGGGAGATTACTCCAGCTACCGAGGATAAAGCCATCAATGGGGTATAATTTGTTTCTCCGTTATGATGGTAATGATGAGAGTGGATGATACCTAATGTCTGGATCACTGATGACTGTACTTGTATAGACCGGTGTATTATTATGGGACTGTAATGACCTTTTTGTATTATGTATACTAGCGATAGATGGCGTGAGAGGTGTATGGGTTCTTTCTCTTCATGGATAATATCATTACGAAACTGAGCAATAATCTGCAAGATAGACTGCATATTATTATAGCCATTTCTGGTGACTTTTCGGTTACAATAATTACCATCACAGCCGAACGCCATGAACCAACCAGACCATCGGGGGTCTTGTTGAATACTTTCAACTTATTTTACTTCATGTAGAGAGGTCTTACGTTTTGGGTAATTGTCCGTTGCGCACCATCCAGACAGAGTGTTCTTCTGCGCTGTTAGAAGCGATCAGGGCAGATGCTTCATATTTCGGTCATATTATGTTGTTGGTACGCTAGTAATATCCTACAAAGAGATCTTCTCACATAAATTGATCCGTCGGAGATTTTAATGTAGATCAGACGGTCGCATGAAATATCAAAGCAGAGTTGTAGACTAAAGCAGTCTGGTCACCATTGAATATTTCTGCGGCCCTCAGGGCTCCAACACGAATAAGTTCAGTCTCCCAAATTCACCATAATAACAGCTACAACCCAATAGATTAAAGTGCAAGAACACTCTTTCCCCCATCGGCAGTCAAGCGCTGTCGCACTGTGATAAACATGTAATCTGACCCGAGTCTATGGGACTCGCACTGGCCATCCTCTCCCACACTAACGTCTACAATAGTACTAGGTGAGAGCAGAAGAGCCTCACCCACGTCAAGATTAACAATGTGATCAGAGGTCTTTTCTTCATCGACTTGCACTTCTTCCCCATGGATTGCTTTGGCTCCGGCCTTACCCATCTTGAGAGCGAAAGGACTAGTCACCACTCCTACCAGATGCTTCTTCAGAATGCGGAGCCACTCTGGGGAGGTAAAATGGTGAATAATAGTCATGGTGCAAAGATTAAGAAGATCGGTTGAAACAGTGGGCTTCTGTGTCGATATAATGATCGTCGCTGCAAGCTGCCGCTGGCGGCGAACGACAGAGATGAGCGTTTCGGTAAAAACCCGGGCCTCGGACGAGGTATTCATGTACTGGCTCGACTGTTAGAAATGGTTTCTAGCGGGGAATACGATAGTGAGCTAACCATATGAGCCCCGTTTAGTGCCACAACTCGGCCGATTTTAGATTCCTTCTCGAGGAAAATACCCAGGGAGATATTAAACAGGGAACACGCCGTCTCGGGAGATATGCAGGGACAAGAGAGATCGATAATCGTTAGCTGGCCGGCCTGATAGTATTGTTAGCAGTTATAATTGAACAATGGGTGCAATATGCTTACCACCGGCTCCCAGCGCGTTCCCTGCTTCTCTGTGATCTGCCTTCTTCTGGAAGACATCTTGGCGGTCTGGGCCATAGGCATAAAGCTCTTCAGCATCTCCAGACGTTGTCTCAAGGGCTCAACTTGACCAGGAGTTAAGCGTGAGTAAATGATGCGGTCTTCAAGACGCCTGGTACTCGAATACCGCCTTGCTCTCCTGTTGAGCTGTCCTCATTTCACGAAGGATCCGCTTAGCTGTATGAATATAAGAGAGAAACGTCTCTATCGCCCAGGAAAACGGCCATCAGGTCCATCTTGCGCTTTGTATTTAGATTCCTCTGATCAATATACAACGGCTCCACCGTGATATTTAACCTAGAGTATGTATGTTCTCTACATTCATGTCGTTAACCATCCGATAAAACCAACTTGTAACACACAAAAATAATACTTATCCTAATGGACCAAATATAGGTCGGCGAGCAGAGAACGCGAACTTTCAAGTAATGCAAATACCTACACTGTATTCACATTGAATGTTGTTCCCAGCCAAATACCTTATGATGGAGAGTGACTGGCAATGACGAGCTAGTGCCATATTAGGCTTAGTGTAAGTTCCCTTAATGCCTGAGGCATAAACAAATCATCCACGTGGGTAGATGATGGATTTCCCTTGATACAATGTGTGCAGAAGAAAAATACGCCGTTGGTTGCTATTTACATAGCCGAATAGAAAAATGAAATAAGATTACTAGGATATCTCATCCTACATCCACAAGCAAACCCACCATCTCATCACCGAACCTACCATCTCCCTCCCATCCAAATCCAACACACCAAGCGCTCCGCCCAAAGCCATCACAAGTGACAACACACCTACCCTCCTAACCCACCATCTCCAAAGCCCAAAAAGCCACATATCCACAAAGCCAAGCCCAATGGCTAATGCTTGAATGTTCCTTCAAACTTTAATCCCCGCCATCGTGCCAAGGTCTTGGTGCCATCCAGCCAAGCTATACCAAGAATTGTGGATGCAAGGAGCCAAGCATTGGCATGAGAGTGAGTTTGCGCCATGTGCGGCTTTAGATTGGGAATGAGCTTGTCTTGATGCTTGGCTTATGCTAATATCTAGGATTGAATATCGTGGTTCGAGGGTGTTGGGGTTGTGATTTTTAGCATGGGAGGGGTGGATTGGGGGTTGGATGGAACGGATGTAGAGTATTGAGGAGAGCAGAGTTGCTTCTAGATTATTCTTGCATAGATTAGAAGGGATTTTTGCTTTGAGGAATGTCGCTATGTTATGACAGCGCTAGTAGTAGACTGTCAGCTCAGGTTTACAAGGAGAGTATATGTGATATGAATAATGGAGTAAAAAATAGTCATAGAATTTTAGGTACAACGGTATAGAGCCGAGTTGCATTGAATTAAGTACAGAAAAAGAAAGTATATAATCGATTCATGTCTCAGCTCCTCGTTCAACCGTCCAGACATTGAATGTATATAAACAGGAAATTAGGTAGTGTAGAGTAAGCTAGAAGAAACCTCTATCCAGCGGGTAGTGTAAAGTCGCATGAGCGACGGGTATATGTTGGGGGTATGTTGGGTATATCCATTCCATGTTCATGAGGACATGGTGCAAAACTAATTTTTTACTCCGAAGGCTCAGCCTCAGTAACCTTCTCCACGCTGTGGGTCTTGGTAAACGAGCTGGTGCGGTGGAAGTAGTTGTGGACGGAACCCTCGAGAAGGTCATCCTCGACAAAGGCCAAGTCGACGTCATCACCGTTCTTGGTCTCTTCGCTGCGGCGAGCCATGATGGTCTCCCATTCGGAGCGGTACTCCTCGACGCGCTGCTGGTAGTCCAGCTCGGGATCGTAGTACTTGCCGACGCCACGGAAGCGCTCCCACACGGACAGGTGCTTGGGATGGATGGCCACACCGTGGTACTCGTGCTCGCGGCCCGCCCGGATGAATCGCCAGCGGCGCTCCTGCTCCTTGAGATCCAGACCGGTGGTATCCGGGAGGAAGAAGAAGGTCAGGAACATACCGAAGATACCCCACCAGGGCACAAAGTAGAACTTGGTCTGGGTGTCGATGTAGTTGAAGAGAATGGCGGCCAACAGGGCGCCCAGCTTACCGCAGGCAGCGGAGATACCGTGGGCGGTGGCACGGATGGGGGTGGGGAAGACTTCACCGGCGACCAGGAAGGTAATGCAGTTGGGACCGAACTGGTTGAAGAAACTGCCCAGGAAGTACATGGCCTGGAAGGAGTGGATATGGGCGGCTTGGGTGTAGTAGTGGTAGTGGAACGCCGGCACCACATACACGATGAAGCAGAGCAAGAAGCCCATGATCTGCATCCACTTGCGGCCATAGAGCTTGTTGTCCACGAACATAATGGCCGCATAATAGCCCGCCAGGGTGACGACACAGTTGATGAAACTCCACTCCCAGGTAACGAAGATGGACTTGGTGTTGGGGCTGATCACCTTGATGAAGTCACCGGAGAAGAGCTTGGCACCGTAGAAGAACACGTCGTTGGCGAACCATCCACCCGCGGTGGCCAACACACGAGGGGTGAAGTACTTGAAGGTCAGGCGGAGAGACTCGGTATCGTAGCCAGTGACCGAGTTCTTCTTCTTGGTGGCGGCAAGCTGCTTACTGGCAGCCCTCATGTGGTAGGCACGGTAGTAGATGAGCCAGAAAGTACCAATCATGGGGATGACGAAGGAGATACGGTAGGTCCATTGGCTGTTGGTTTCGCTGATGGGCTCCTCTCCGCTACCGGCGTTGAAGATCAGAAGCAAGATCATGAGGAAGGCCTGGTTCAGGACCTGACCCCAGCCCTGCATGGAGAAAACACCAACCACCTTGGCACCACGGTGAAGACGATCTTCGCGAGTCGAGAGCTTGCCGGAGCCAACCGCGTTCTCCATACCACTGGTAGCAGTCATAGGGTATTCACCACCTGGAAGCAGGTTAGTCGATTGATTCGGAATGGGAATGTACTGGTGCCCGCGAAGCAAAAAAGGGGATCACATACCCACACCGATACCGTAGATAAACAGGGACCAAGCATAGCAGATGACCCAGCCGTTCTGGGTGACACCCCAGGCGCAGGTCAACATGACCAGACCCAAGAACATGATCCAGGCATCCTGAAGCAAACCCCAGCGACGACCCACCCAGTCACCAATGACACCCACCAAGACCTGACCGATGATGATACCGACGATCTCGAGGTAAGTGATGGCGTTGATCCACTGCTTGTTACAGATTTCGTACTTATTCCAGCAGGACCCGAAGGAGTGCTGGAAGAGGGTGGTGATGTTTCCGATGGACAGGAGGACGTAACTATGGGCACGTCTGTTAGAAGGAACATTCTCTAGATCCATTGCGATCGGGGATAGTCATACCCTTCCAAGCCAATACCAGCACCGGGAACCACGGTGTTGCGGAAGTAGCCCATGATCGGGGAGAGGGGATCCCTCTTGATCTCCGCCCACAGAGCCGACCATTGGCGGCTGCGCTCCTTGTTGTCGACGGAGGTGACGAACTTGACACGCTGCCCCATGGGAAGGTCGGCCCAGTAGACACCCTCGGGGGTGTAGCTGTCATCGGGACGGAGGAGGCGATCGAAGCCCTCCTTTTCACTGGGGTGCATCTCGGCGAAATCCTGCTTGCCGGTCATGTCGGGCCCGTGAGGAGCACGAGGGCCAAAGTCCGCCATATCTGCAAAGAGAATCCTCTGGCTCTGGGAAGACAGGCACAAGAGGGATGAAAGGGACTTGCAAGGAAGATAAGGGTGGTCTGAACTTGAGATGCAGATGGCAAGCAGGGTCAGCAAAGACGAGCGGCGATCCCCTCCTTTTAAGTATCAAGAAGGGGAATCGAGCATCACCTGCAGGCGTGTGCCACTACCTCGAGCTGGAGGTGTCAGCCTGTCAGCTAACCGGCGCAGCGACCGATCCATGCATCTCGAAGCAGCAGCATCAGCACGTTCTGCCGGGAGTGGCTAGGATTGGTCAGTGGGGGAGGGTGATATCGCTGCACGTGTCGCGGAGTCATCCTCACACGCGACAGCCTTAAGCGAGTCGAACAGGCCACTGCAGCTGGTGGACGCTAACCCGGCGCTGCTACTAGAATCATGTCTAGCGGAAGGCAAAAGTTAGAAGATGGTGTACGGAGAACTGGATACCATCGTACCTACGGAGTACTTAGTCTCCCGAGCGGGTCGATGGGTCTAGTGTGTGGATGGGTGGGGACAACAAACCCCCGTCCGACCCGACTAGGCTTAGTGTCATGTTGGTCATGGTTCCTATGAGCGTATGGAAGGCGAAAGCATTGGAAGAGTGTTACTTGACGGCGGAGACCGAGACCCCAGGCCCTTTTGTGCTTTTCCAAGCTGGACCCAAAGGTGGGTGGGTGTGATGCAGATGCTCAACCGGAATCTGTGGCTGTCCGTGTTTCTGACTCGGACAGACAGAGTCGAGTATTTTTCCAGAATCGCCGATGCATGGCCGGTGTAACCCTCCAACACGGACACAACCGTCGGCATGGTCCGGGAGATAACGGGGATTGGACAGCAGCACTCTGCATGGGCGAAGGGAGGAAATGGAGGAAATGGAGGAATGAGAGGGCGCGATGGGGGCACGTGCTGCAACGCCGGCCGGAGAGAGGCCAAGCTTTCTTGGCATCACCACGTGCCCCTGTCCCTTTCGGGTTCATTTAATTCACCCATGGAAAATACCCTCATCTCGTATTACGACTCTTGTTGCTTCCGTTGCTTCTTGTTGCTTGTCTGGTCTGGTCAGGTCTTGTCCCGGCTTGTCATTTCTTTTTTCATTTTAACTTTTTTTTCTCTGCTTTTTCTGGTCCGATCGTGTTAGGAAAGCCAGGAACCACGCATCGGAAATTATTCTCGTGGTGGTCAGACCTCCGTCTTCCCCCATCGGTCCACTCCCAGCTCGGATTGCATCCCTCGTGCGCATCATGCTGCTTCTCTTACGCCCGCTCACTTTGGACTGCAGTGACTGTTCACCGACGGAGAGTCCGTCATTGGCTGAAATAGTCAAGTGTGTGTGAGATGTGTGTCAGAATATTGATGCGCGCTCCTGTTGGACTTCTCCGTACCAGCCAATGACCAAGAACATTATTCCTGTCCAGCAGCCACTGCCGCCAAGCTGGATGGCTCCATTCCGGCTTGGCTTGAACCAGAGTTGACCGGCTTCTGCTATCATGACTCTCTCGTCGTCAGAGACCAACATAGAATCAGCTATCGTTCACGTGCTCCAATACACCACAATTTTGGTAAAGCCATGGACGAGTCGATTCCACTCATTCGCACTAGGATAAAAGATTTCTGGTGCAGATTCAATGTGAGTGTCTATACTACCTAGCCTGGATACATATTTTTGTGGAAAGGCCTCAGGTTCTGAAACTCATTGATCGTCCAGACCACTTCCTTCTTGTCAAATTAACTCGGCTCCGTATGACATTCGAAACACCCGAGCAATGCAGATCCTCGCCTGGTGGACTACAGGCGACATAAGCCCTCGATATTTTTACCTCATTCATTTACCGATCAGCAGACACTGGCTGTCCTAACGGCTCGTCCGGCAGCAGAAGCCAGAAGACATCCCACCAGCAAAACTCCGGAAACCACTTCAACGAACCATTCTTAAACTCTGACTGCGTACCCTGCATCTGATCCACAGGTGGAGATTTACCGTACGGCCACCTCTCGGGCGTTCTTGAGTATTGCATTGACCCCCACCGAGCTAGGTTGAACTTCATCTAGGGTCCTGCAACGCCCCTGGCTCAAGGTCAGCACGGCAGTAAGTAAATAAAATCCGACGATCAGCATTTTATTTGGTTGGTTACTTTGGCTGCATCGAGCGTCTCGTCGTTTCCCAGTCGGCTCGCCCGAGTACCTACCCAGCTGACCCGCACGCACCAACAGCACGTACAGCAGGCCATCAGCTATCTCCACTCATGGGCCTTGCAACCGCCACACGCGTAAGCAAGTCTCTTCACTAATATCAGGCTATTAGTGCTGGACCTCGCTGAAAAGTGTGAAAATTCTTGCTAGGCTGTTAGTTTGGGCCACAGCAGCTGGATTTCTCTGTGGAGTACATAATATCAGAGACTAGAACTCTATTCTATCCTCGTCATTTTGAAAGGGGCATGATCTGTTATGTGAACATAGCATTATTGCGATTCGCCCCCTGAGGAGCTAATGCAGTCCTCTGATACTGTTGCCCGACTGTGCGATGGATCCGCCCCTTCCGGGATGTCGCCTCGACTAGGAGCAGTTTGGAGGCAAAGAAAACTTTGATACCTATAGCAGACCTTCTATACCTGTGAGTCTCGCCACTTCCTTGCCATAGATTGCCACAGAAGTCTCATAGTATCCTCTTCGCCATAGTGTGTACTCCGAACCTTTGTACGAACCCGGTCGATATCAAATGAAGATTAGCCACCATTCAGCAGACGCAGCGTCCATAATCACAACCTTACAATCATACTTCTGGAGGAAAACCCCCAATTCAGAATTGTTTTCATCGATGCAGAAAAGCATTTGAAATGTAATGATTCATCACTCGTTCTCACTGTCGATGACGGAAGGACTCGAAAGAGTCTTCTCATGGTCGAGCCAGACACCTCCCTATGACCACATTGATCGCACATCCCGAATTGTGATAAGTTCATAGATTTCAAGAGGGAATTTGGGATCGATGGCTGCTCAATTCGCAGTTAATGCCCGCGGAGTTTGCAGTCATAGAGTCTCGACGTCATGCGACGAGACCGCCTTCCCGTCGATGCAACTCACATTCCATTGTTTGGAGGGCGACTATCACCTTGTGTTACATACCCTACCATGGAACCCCTTGTGCGGCCCCATCTGTCATTCGGAATGCGGAAAGTGCTCATGCTTGAGCTTCGGACCGTACGGATGTCTCCGCAGCTGTCTTCTTCATTCTCTTCCCAACTACACACTGTAGGTGCTTACAACAGCTTTTGCTCAGTTTGATGCACAACATCGTATAAATCCATTCCGAATGAGATGTTGTCAATCAGTGTGTTAGACTAACACGTTCCCTTCAATGCTCTGCAACCAGAAATGAACGACAGACTGTACTTGCATGCAGCTGGCTGAAAAGACAAGCTTTCTCGGGAAGACTTCTGAACGATGGATCAACCCACAATCATGCCGAATGCGGAGTCTAATACCCTATATGACAGCTTACCAAACAAGGGATTTCCTTCTCCGGACAATGCATTCGAAGCTTCCCAGTACACGTTACTCTGGGTTATGCAACGTTGTGATGGTAGCCGCCCCACACACGGAGTCTTTGACGTAGACACAAAGTTTTAGCCCTCACATGGCAATACGATCAGTCAGAATATGCGGACTATTTACTGCTTGCTCCTTCCGATGGAGGAGGGTTTCCTTCTCTGTCTGGGCAAAACCGTCGCTTGGCCATTGGAGCTGTCGGAATTTCCGACGGTGACTTGAGTCAAGATGCTTTTGGAATCTTGCTGGACAGCTCTTGTCCACTTCTTTAGCTTCCAATCGTTTTTCGCCTCCCAGCAGTACCCACTTTCGTCTGATGGAAGTGTACAAAAACCACTCCCCCCTAATGGGGGACACAAATACGTACTTCCACCAGATAACGGACTCGAGTATCTACATCCACCGGAAGGGGAACTTGACGATGATCTTCTGGACATTCCTGACGAGGTCGATCGTCTCGATCCAGAAGGGCCGACTCTGAGATTTAAGCCTTTGGATACCACGACTGATGGCTTTGAGTGCGAGTATCCAGGGCTCGGTAATGACTTTGATCCACCATCCGAGAAGGACAGAACCGTTTGGCTCAAAAGCAAACATAGTCGTGAACAGGATATTTCGATCAAGACCAACTATGAGGATTATGCGCCTCGGGGGAAAGTTCGGCATGTAAGTGTTGAGGGGTCTCTAGTTCTAGCGAGACATAAAAGTAACACGACGGATAGGTCTCTGTCACTGTGAGGACTGATCCAAGTCAACCCAAATATCCTGATGGTCGCGACTATAGGCAGGGAAAGTACTTTGACTTGGAGTACCCCGGGCCACTTATCGGTAAAAACCTCCTATCGTAAATTTTTCATAGCATTGGCTGATGACCCATTGACAGAGGCCTGTTGGGGCGACACTGTCTGTAAGCATTACCTCTTCTCCACGCCCAGCCTCACATCATTAACCAGAGCCAGATGTTCACGTCACGAACAAGCTGCAAGAAAACGGGACGGCTATCCATATGCATGGGATCCGCATGTTGAACGACAGTCTTGCAGATGGCGTGCCAGGTGTCACTCAGTGCCCTATTGCCCCTGAGGAGACTCATACCTACAAATTTCGTGCGGTCCAGTATGGCACGACTTGGTATCATAGCCATTACAGTCTGCAGTACACGGATGGTCTCCTCGGGCCACTCACTATCTACGGGCCTGCATCTACCCCGCAATATGACGAAGTCATGAAACCCATCATGATAGCCGACCATAATAATCGGAGTGCTTTTGAGGATTGGACTTGGGGGGTGGTTGAGAAACATGTGCAGGGGCCAATCAAGATGGAAAGCATTATCATCAATGGTCATGGTAGGTACTCAGGAGACGACAAGTACTGCAGAATTTCTTGAAAGATGATAATAACCGATCACAGGTAGCTATATGGCCCAGCATCCGGACAACCGATACAAGACAAAAGTTAATCCAGTAAGCTGGCCTTCATTCAATCTGTTTGCCACTACATTAACAAGTGATACAGGGCAAGCGTATTCTTCTCCGGCTGATCAATGCATCCACGGATACGGCCTACATTTTCAGCATTGATGATCATGAACTGGAGATCATCGGGGCAGATTTGGTGCCAGTGAAGCCATACAAGAAAACGCATCTATATATTGGAATTGGTTCGCTTACTCCAAAAAAGACTACTCCAGCCTTATCTAATGATGAATAGGTCAGCGGTACCACGTCATATTGCAGACGAAGCCCCAAGACCAACATAGACCAAATTACTGGATTCGAACCGAGCCAGCCGAACATTGTCAGAATTTTGCTTTCCCGCAAAATGAGAGACAGGGTATCCTTGCATACGATGAAAAGTACCCGTATGATCCAACCTCGGGGAAGCATTTGTACAGCACAGTATGCCAGGATGAAGATCACGACAAACTGAAGCCGGTTTTCCAGATTGACGTGCCGAAACCGGAACCATCGCAGTTAAAGAAAGTCAAATTGCCGATCAAGGTGAAGAGGGATGACTTTAAGCTTCCGGCCGAGCCCGAGAACCACGTTGAAGAAGGACCTGAAATCGGAGTCTGGAAGGTCATGAGCGGTCCCGCCTGGGTGAACTACAAGGAGCCGACAGTGAAGTACATAAATCGAAGTGAAAGTGAATGGCCACCAACAGCGGCTTTGATGGAGGCCAACAAAATCAGAACCCAGAACAGTTCAACATGGGCCTACATCGTCATAGATGGGGGACATCAACCGACAGATCCAAATGTGCCCAAGGGAGAGGACATCATTCCCGCAGCGCACCCTGTATGTCCCTTATAGCTTGTTACTACTTCTTCTAGCGGACCCGGCTAACCAATTATTCTCGCATTCAGATGCATCTCCACGGCCATGACTTCGCGCTGCTGAAACAATCCTACGACGAACTTGATGACAAAATCTTTGACAGCGAAAATAAGACCCAGGAGTTTATCAAGACCTTCACCCTGACAAATCCGCCGCGTCGCGATGTTATCCTGCTTCCCCGGAATGGGTATGTTGTGCTTGCATTCAAGGTCGACAACCCTGGTCCCTGGCTACTGCACTGTCATATTGCCTGGCATGCATCTGGAGGCTTGGCGTTGCAGATCCTCGAAGACAAGCAACGGCTTGCTCGAGGCATTCACGGCGGTCCGGCCCGCAAGGCATTCCACCAGTTGCTCAACGGGTGCGCCAGTTGGAAGGAATGGTATGATAGTCGTGGGACGTCTCACCATCGCTTCCAGGATGACTCGGGAGTCTGAGTTATGCATTCATCGTCCGAAAGCTGCTTTCGAAGCATCCTTGTTCTGGATGGGTATCATGACAGTGGCGATGCACAAGTCGTTCTAATAAGGCAATATCTACCTATCACAAACCATCTAGTATCATGAAGAGGTTATTGCCGTCCAGGACCCAGGCTGACGGGGTAGTATCCGTGTACACCACAAGTCTATTATATGGACACCAGTGTGGACTAGACTAGTAGGGACAATTACTTTCCAGTCATATATAGCCACACCATTCATTCGTTGATATCGCTTCCTCTTCGCTCGTTCACTAGTGTCTGCACCAATCTAGAATTGTAGTATACCTCTTGTACGCACAATATTTCGACCGCACTCGCATCGCAAGTACTCTTGAATACACAAGATGCCTTATCCCCAAGGGGGCAAGCTCCATATAGAGTGATATGTCCTTCGCCAGTATAGAAGAATGATTACACACTGTCCTCACGGGAGTTCAAATTCGTGTTGGATATATATATAATCAGCAGTGTCTCTAAACATCCGTACAGAACTCACTGATAGTACTAGCGCACTTGATCAGTATTTCAAATACCAATCAATAATTGAAGCTACAGGAGATGTAAGATCAAATATACATAAAATAAATAATAAAAGGAACAAAAAAAAGAATACATACAACAGAAGGGATTCGCTGGTGGTCACCCACCCAACTACTAACCTCCCGGCGTGTGGCTTGAGTACGGCTGAGCGGACGGGAAGCCCTATTTTCCACACCCTGTGGTCGTATGTACTTATCCTTTAGCAGAACAGGGTTATATTGTGACTTAGCAACTAATAAAGACAAGAGTACTCCGTACATATAATCATAAAGTGATAAACGATGAACCTACCTTCTACTTTACACATCCCCCACATCCCCCGCCTCAACCATCGCATCCCTCACAATTTCCCTCTCTGCTCTGGCCCCCGCATCCCCAAACAACCCATCAATCTCCTCCAAGGTCTTCCCACTTGTCTCCGGCACCAACAGCACCGCCCACACCCCAGCCAACGTACACATCACGGCATAGAACACATACGTCCGATACCCGATATCGGATAACATCGACGGGGTCACCACACCGACAATAAAATCCGATAACCAGATCGTGCACGTCGCTAACGCGACGCCCTTCGAGCGAGACGCATTCGGAAACACCTCCGCCGGTAACGCCCACCCCAGTGGCGAATACGACACGCCGTAGACCATAATGAACACGAAGGCCATGGCGACGCAGGCCCAGCCTGCTGCGACGTGACCTGGCCAGTCATGTGAATACAACCCGGACAGAATGGCAATAATAATGTAAGATACAGCCATGCCAAACGCGCCATAGATAGCTAGCGCACGGCGTCCGACTCTCTCGATGATGAACGCGCATATTACCGCCGCCACGGCCTGAACGATATTGAACACTCCGGATAGGATGGTAGACATGCTATCTGTCTGTCCTAGAGATTCAAAAAGTGTCGGCGCGTAGTAAATGAAGGCATTGATCCCCGAGAACTGCTGGAAGAACCCCACGCCGCAGGCCACGGCGACGCGTTTCCAGGTCCCTCGGGAGAAGAGGTCCAGCCAGGAGACGAGCTCGAGTTTCAGGCCGGTGACTCCCGGGTGTCGGCGTTCCTGGACGAGACGTTGGTAGGTGACTTCGGAGACGATGGTGCGGAATTCGGCTTGGATGCGGGGGTCCGAGCGGGGGAGGCTGCGCAGCTTGGAGAGGCTCGAGAGACAGTCGTCTTGGCGGTCGACGAGGGCGAGCCAGCGTGGGGAGTAAGGGTAGAAGTGGATGCCGATGCCCAGGAGGGTGGCGGTCACCATTTGGAGGCCGAAGGGGAGCCGGAAGGAGGCTTCGCTGGCGATGAAGCGCGTTGCGTAGGTGATCCAGTAGGCGATGACGACGCCGAGGGTGATGGAGATGGATTCGAGGACGAGCAGGGTGCCGCGGAGTTCTGGGGGGGAGGTTTCGGAGATGTAGAGTGGTGCACCCTCCAAGGGGTAGTGGAATCAGCTATGTAGATAGGCTGGGGATATAAGGAAGGGGGGACGTACCATGGCTAAAGTGCCCACGCCAATACCGCCGATGAAGCGGCCAGCGACTAGCATGTCGTAGTTGACCGCTGCAGTCTGCAAGATCGCGCCGATATCGAAGATGACCACGACGACGGTGATTGCCCACTTTCGCGAGATGCGATCTGCGAGATAGGACATGAAGAGACAGCCGACAAAGGCACCCAGTAGCAACATTCCCGTCATGAGACCCTTTCCGAAGGCAGTCTCAGAACGAGGGTACACTGCATGGAACTGGTCCATCACGTTGATGATAGAAATCACCCCCATATCATACCCCATAGAGAACCCGCCCAGGGAGGCCAGGGTCGCCGACCCGAAGACATACCACGAACGGAAGAGGCCGCGGATGCCGCCCACTCCATAGGACAGATCGGTGGTCGAGTCGATGGCGCCAACGTGCTCATCATGCTCGGCAGTCGCGATGTCTTTCTTCAATTGGATTGATGATCGGTCGGCCTTGTCATTGTCTGCCATGATTGCAGGACACTAAGGTGCAGTGAATATGTTACTAGTAAAGGAGGTGTGGATCAGCTGAGGAGCAAGCAACCCACCGTCCCATACCCAGAAGGGAGTAGACATATTTATATCGGAGTCAATTGCCGATCCCATATAGGGTTATTGCTTGTCTGATGCATTTGCCGATAAGGTTGCTGCTGGGCCATGGGGGAAGAATGGGGGTATCTTTCCCAGTCGGGAGTGATGGACGTGCTTGAGATGTACCCCGGGTTTCCCCGCATTCAAATGCCCGGGACGAGCCGCCCCCGTCAATTGATTGGCTCAGGATGGGGTTGCATGACATCGTGTAGCCTCCTCTTTGGGGAATTAGTCTCACGAAGGCGGGAAATGATCCTGCTTTGGTCGAGGCGGGTAATCTTGCCCATTTCCTTGGGTCTGGCTGAGCTGATGAGGTCATCGTACAGATATTGTGCTCGTATTGGTTGATTATTGCGGCCATTTTATCCTACTCTGTGCCGTCAGGGCGGCTGTTGGGCGGGAATTTCTACTGGTTTGGGATTTTCTGTTCCTGTCATACTTTGTTTTAAATTTTTCGCGATGGATTTAAGATTATAGCAGCCTCTTTTTAAGAAAGAAACGGCAACGGTGAGTTCGTTCACATTCTCGTATGGGTGCCCACAGGGCAGTCTGTAGAGTTCGATGACGGTCTTCTGATCTGCTTGTATGTCTGTATGTTTTTGAGGGATCTTTTCTAAACAATTAAACCTATCTTGAACGCAGTACTCTTCGCGCAGTCGTATTAGAAGCTAGGATTGATTGGCCGCTCTACCTCGAGGTAGTCTGGGAACAGACAGAAAAGAGATAAGGGGAGGAAGAGGAGCAGGTTAGCAAAGCGGGAATAAACAAAAGCAAAGATGATACGAGCTGTGGAAAAGCAAATGCCGCGCGTACTGGAAACCCGCCCAGTGAGCAATGTCGGGCTATGGCAAGGCCAGTGTCGGTTTCGAACCAAGGTTTGCCTGAACTCTACATCTCCAACGCCAACTGAGTACTAGCCTACACCCATCTAGTCATCGATGACAATGGCATCAGAATAGACTATTCTGATAATTTCAATCTACCCCTATTTTGTATCAGCAACCTGTCAGACTAACTGCATGCGGTGTAGCCTGCGTGATCTTCTCCTAGCTTGGTGACACGTGACTAATTAATCCTTAGGCACACAGCCACTCACGTGGCAGGATCCTTTATCGCCTCATCATGAAACAGTCATCGCTGCCATTTCAATATTCCTTTCCCATTGATCTCAGCTATTCTCAGTCCTGTCGCTAACATGCTCTCTAAGCATTGTAAGATTGGTTAACCTCTCTGATAATGCTGACAATATGCGTGTTCCCCCCTCCACCCATGTGAGGGACACGGTAATTGGACCCCTGAGATCAAGGCGCGGGTGCAAAACCTGCAGGTAGGTGCTTCCGTCTATATCCCGGCGAGCAGATTTATACTTATCATCTCCAGAGCTCGGAGAGTCAAGTGTGGAGAGGAAAAGCCAAGCTGCCTTCGATGCAGCAAGACAGGCCGTAAATGCGAATATGATGGCCCGAAGTTGGGCACATTTTCCTCCACTCCTGCCACGCTTTCCATCCTCGACAGACCCCTGTCTTCGGCACCAAATACGGTGTGGAAGGAGCGTCGCGCATTTGCCTACTACTTCCAACACATCGCCCTGTTCATCGGTGGGGGTCTAGAGGTCGACTTTTGGAGTACCATCGTGCCGCAGATTTGCCGCAGTGAGCCCGCCGTGTGGGACGCCATTGTCTCTCTGAGTACATTGTTTGAAAGCCCTGAGCCATGTCCGGACATAGCCTTTCTACGCCAGAGAGACGTTCTTGTCCTCAATCAGTACCACCGAGACGCCATCAGCTGGTATTCCCGCGCAGTGTCCCAAGTCCGTCAGCGACTGGAGCGCGGTGACGGGGACATCCTGGTCGGATTGGTGAGCTGTATGCTCTTCATGTGCATTGAAGGTTTTCAGGGCGGTGCAGAACAAGCTACGCTGCTTTACTGTCAAGGCGTGCAACTGATCCTCACTCTACGTGCTAAGATCGCTTCCGGGGTCGTGTCGCAATCCAAAGCTGCATGGTTGGAAGATACCATTGTTCCGATATTCATGCGTCTGGGGGCAACAGCGCTCAACTTTTCCGAGGTTCCGGTCGCCGCTCTATTACCCGACGGGCATACATTGACACAGGGGTTTACCTCCCTCAAATCCGCTCGCGAAGCCATCGTTCTGTTACTTACCGAAACTCAGCTCTTTCAGCGTGTTTGCCTACCATATTTTTTGAAGCCTGAAGGCTTTCGGCTCCCTCCCGAGGTATTCAGTCAACGCCTCGCTCTATTCGGTAGATTGAAGGCGTGGCACGCTGCGTACTCGGACATGATGGAAACCTTGCACATGAAAGACTCTTTGTCGCCACAGCAGCTTAGCACGGGCGCTCTTCTTCTCACCTATCACGAGATGCTTTATGTAATGATCGGAACGTCCACGAGTCAGTTAGAGACCGCAACCGACGCATACCTTCCGCAATTTCAGAACATAGTGGATAAGTCTAGGATTGCGCTGGGTGCTTCGGCTCGATCAGACGGATCCCAACCTCCGCTTACGCTCGAACTCGGGATTTCGATGCCCTTGTGGTTCACCAGTCTCAGGTGTCGAGAACCCAAGCTTCGACGGACCGCATTAAGTCTAGCAGGGCAAGCAGCTCCGGTGCAGGCATTCTACAAGATGGTAACGGGAGCAAGGTGGTCGCATACCATAATAACAATCGAAGAAGCGTGCGCGGTGGCTATGAAGTCATCGGAAGGACAGCCGGAGTCGACAAATCAACTCCATCATTCACAATGTCAAGATTTCAGTAACAGCATCTTCGATTCGGATCTTGGAAGCCAACCCAGCACCCCAGGACTGGAATTTGTCTCAAGCCCATATTCGGTAGATTCGGATGTGGACGCCGTAAGAGCAGTCGCAGAACTCGTCCCAGAGGAGGCACGCATCAGACCAATAGTTCTCTTCCGCGCTCAGGACGGCTTTCCTCCAGGGACGTCGGAGGAAGAGATTGCAAGATGGAGCCCATATCGTGACCAAAGCTTTCTACACTATTTGCGAAATGAGCGTGATCCGATCAGTGGTGCTTGGAAGATAGTCCATGGATTCACTCCAATCGATTACTGATCATGATATGCAAACTTATGTCTACGACGATGATAGAACACCACATACCCAATAGACGCTTCAGAATACCATACTTTTTCCGCGATGATCATCGGATCGATCATCTGTGTCATCGATAGCTTCCTACAGATCCTCTCACTCCAATGACTGCATTCTGGGTTATTCTCAGTGAATAATTCCATAGATGTTTTATGTTCAGTACGTCCACACCTAGTAACTGCTACGAAACTTCTACGGAGACCAAGCAGTCTCTGCATTGGTCTCGCCATTGATTCTCGCCTCGGCCTGGATGTAAATAACAAGCAGCCCATCAATAGGTTTGCTTTACTGAAGGCTAAAAGCCAACTAAGCCTATCAAGTTGATGCATAAGTGGGCTCGGGTGGGTATGCCTTTATTTCCGCCACCCCACAGTCCCACACAACATTCTGGCGCACGGTGCACGAAATTATCGCATCCAACTCCACTCGTCCCCGCCCATCCTCGCATTGCACTTGAGTATTTAGTAAAGGGTTGAACCAGCTCCACCCTGCATATAGAGTATTATAATGTACATAATGCGGACACAACGGACGACAAGATCAAATAGCTAATGACGGTTCAACAGATCAGCTTTTTGGGTCTTCAAGTTCTTCCTCATCCCCAACCTCATGCCGTGGTGTTGTTTATAGCAGCACATATTCAAGACCCGACCTTTCTCCTCTTTTTATGCAACAGCGCTGCTCTTGTCGACAAAGTGAATACAGATCAGTTAAGTCTCGCGCGTATGAATGTCACTTACAATGCTACCACTTTCGAAGGCGTGATGGCAACTCGCACGATCTAAGTATGTTACGCACCTAGACATCTTAGAAGTACTACTTACTTCTGTCCCCTAGGGAAATATCGAGTATTACCTGTGTCTCAACGTCTGTACCACACATCCCGTCAACTGACTCCTTACAACCTGACAGCAGGAGGCCCAATATGGTTTGGATCTATGGTGGTGATACCCCAGGCTCGGAGGCCGACTCCACCTGTGATAGAGCCAGTCTTGCGTCTCGCTCTAATACAACACAGCATTCAGTACATTGTTAGATTGTTTAAGCTTATCCTCGAACACGATATAACTCTTTCCAATATGGTTTCAAGTACATACGACCACAGGGTGTGGAAAACAGGGCTTCCCGTCCGCTCAGCCGTACTTAAGCCACACGCCGGGAGGTTAGTAGTTGGGTGGGTGACCACCAGCGAATCCCTTCTGTTGTATGTTTTTATTTTATTATCTTGTTTGTAGCTTTTATTTTATATCTGAGAGCGACACATATCTTTCGCTCTTCTATTGCTTCTTCGTCGTTGATAGGGTCGTGGATAAACCCCATCCGCTGATCATGACCATAACCTTGACTCAACTAACTTGTTTCATGCGTTCAAATCAGAAATGTCACATATGCAATGAATATGATACATATTGGAGAAAGGCAATATATATATGTGACAACCACAACATCAGTGCCAGTTTTGCGATAACCCTTCAGCTCTTGATGTGCTGTGTCTAGCCAAGCAAGGGTCACTGTTCCATTTGGATCCATAGCATATGCCATTGACAACTGTAGCATCTGTAGCAACTAATCTGCACTGCGATTGTCAATATTACCCATATAATCCAGCTTCTTGATACAATGTATGATCATCCACTTGAGAGACAATTCTACTACTCCTAAAATACTGGCACACTACCAATGTTACCCCTCCCAGCCAACCAACCACCACCACCCTATCCTACCCAACAGTCACCAGCTAATAGCTAACTAGACAATGGAAAGATGAATAATATCTGATGCAATATCCGCGTAACAAGCACCAGCGATGATTGGCACCCACATGTTCGGGGGCGTCACCCGCACCGTGTCCCCCAATAACACCCATTCAAGTATCGCCACAACCACGGTTCACCTTCCCCGCTCCCTTCCATCCACTCTTCCCCCCCACGATGTCATAACCCAGTAGCCGGGGATATAAATCGCCTCCAACCCGTCTATTCATCAGCTTACTCTTATCCCAAAGGATACATCAATATCATCAATCCATCATCAAGAACAAACAAACAAAGAGAACAAACACAATGACCAGCGAACGCAGACCCTCCGGCGCATACCACCTCAGGGGCCAAGACATCGTCGAACGCGTCGACGACCTCGGCTCCACCGGCCGATGGGACGAGCTGAGAAGTCGAGCTCATCAGGCTTCGATGGGTGAATCGCAGCAGGGCCAGCAGCAGCCGCAGCAGCAGAAGTCTAAGGCGGCGCCTGATAGGTCGCAGTCGTTTAGACCGTATGATCCTAATCAAAGTGGGTTTCCCCCCACATATCTATACACGGGATCAGAGAGAAAAGGGTATAATGGAGCTGATATATGGCTATAGGAACCGAACAAAGTGACGATCTCCTGCCGGATGAGTAGTTTGTCCGCGGTGTTTCTTTCAGCGGTGGTGGGAGTGTATTGTTGTTTGTATCCGGGATGGGTGTATGCGAGGGGGTTGATGAAGTGGGTTACTTGTTGTAAAATCTAATCTATGGAATATTGTAGTTATGAGGGGTAAGGGGTAGATTGTCTGGGCTATATGGCATGAATAATGACTCTCGTTTGGATAGTTAATGAACCTTTGATTGTGGTCATGGTTTCGGATGATGTTTATGCTTCTTAAGCTATTAAGTTTTCCATTTCTTCAAGATTAGTCAGTGTGGCCGAGTGGTTAAGGCGATAGACTAGAAATCTATTGGGTTCGCCCGCACAGGTTCGAGTCCTGTCGCTGACGTTTTTTTCTTTTTCCTTTGCTCACATGTATGAATTCGGAGGGATCTTCTTTTTGGCATTTACATGTCTTTCTAGGGTCTAATTTGAATGTATAGCATTTTAATCATTATTTGCATCATTTGCAATGTTGATTGTAGGAGTTCAGTGGAAGAATTATGCCACGCATGATTCTTCTTCACCTCCCGAGAGACACACCAAGAATATATATATCACCAGACCACCTCCCCCCTCAATTCGCATCACTTCCCTCCTTACTATCCCTCTGCTTCACCCTCTCCGACTCAAACGCCAATCCCGCCCGTTCTCGCAACACCCCATACATGGACGACGAATCCAACGCGCGTCCCGTTTCCTCCGAATACCCCCGCGCCGCGCGGAGATGCTCCAAAACCACCCGCGCAACGGGCAAATCCGTCCCCGCGGCCTCGGCACAACTCACCCCCAACGAGACATCTTTAATAGCCAAATTGACATCCGCCCACGGTCGCTGACCACGTTCAGGCATATAATGCCCTCCCGTCATCCTCTTCGACATGGACGTCAGCAGCGGACCGTACTGCTCTTCCAGTAAACCCTCGAGAACATCACACCCGAGACCGGACTTTTCCGCTAATACCTGAGCCTCGGCGACGAGTTCCATCATGCCGCCGATGAGGAAGTTCCTACCAATTAATCAGATTATCCCTTCGATGATTTGAATGGGTAGGATGGTTAGAGTGGGTAGACCTACCCCGTACACTTCAACAACGTCGCCCTCGTCACATCCCTCCCCAACCTCATCACCTTCCTCCCCATAACACCCACAATATACGGCTCTACCCGCTGCACGGCGTCATCCGGACCCGCAACCGCGAACAATAGTTTGCCTTCTTGCGCGACAGGCGTGGCCCCCAACACCGGTGACGCGAGGTAGCTTGCCCCATACTCTTCGAGTCGTCCCTGTGCCCAGGCAGATGTATCCGGATGGACGGTCGTTGTATCGACGATGAGTTTCTGGCGCAGTTGCTCTGGGTCGACTGTCACGATGGTGTCGATGATAGAGCGAACAGCAGTGTCATCGCTCACGGCGATGAAGCAGATGTCGATGTTGGCGATGAGGTCGGGGATGCTAGAGTGCTGCACGCCGCCGATGTCTTGGACGGGCTGGCCACGAGATCCGGTTCGGTTATAGAATTGCAGGGATGGGGCGGTGATTTGCGAGAGGTGAGTTTGGAGGTTTAGGGCCATGGCTTGGCCCATTGAGCCGAGACCTGGAAAAATTAGTGAAGGGTTTGTGGTGAGGGTAAGGGAGGCTTACCGATCCATCCGAATCGGGGGTGGGTGTTGCTGGTAGAAGAGTCCATTGTTGAACATAGATTGTTTGACGGTGGAAGTGATGGGTTGAGAATTATGGGAGTAATGGTATATTTGAACTGCTGGATAGTCCAGCTTACGTCAGATTCGATGTCCTAGCTAGCTAGCTAGCTAGCTACCTACAAGCTTTCTGTTATCGGTTGTCATGAGTCATTTGAATGGCCTAGAGCGTGGACTCTGACATTAGAGCTGACGGGCATGGAGCTAAGATTGGCGTGTTATTCGCCCGAAAGGCCGGGGCCACCAAATCGCGGGGTGAAATCTGAGATACTTGCAGTGAGTTTAATAGCACGATGCAACTTTAGCATTTGAGTGTAACTCAAGAAATATACTAACAAGCTAAGAAGGAGACATCAATTACTGAAAGGGTTGAGCGCAGCCTATAGTAATGTCCAATTGTGATGATCTCATAGCTCCGGCGGAAGCTCGTCATCTCCATCATTAAGCTTAACTTTAACGCAAGGGATAACGCATAGTATCGTAGCAGAAAACGTGTCCATCCAGCTTTCTCATCCACATCTGCAGACCGCTACACTCGGTAGTCAAACGTCCACACAAAGGCCACGATCTCAGAGATCAAAGCCCGAGCATGCATCCACGGGCCAATAACACAGCTACCTTGACCATCATGTGAGATCGGAGATGCATGTCTAGCGTCAAATACCAACGTCGGGTGATTATGCTCGCACGATAAGGTTTCCACGTCAGCATTCAGCTCTCGTCTCTCGCCAAGTAGCCGCTTATATGCGAGATGAGATCGTGTCCTGCACTATGATTATCCCTACCACTATGTATCTCTAAAAAGTTCATAAACATTGAATCAGAGGGAAATGGTGTGCCGACAAAGCATCTGCTGAGCTGTATTTATGCCTGACGAGAACACACTTGACTAGTGGAGAGTCGAGACCAGAGCATATCTCTCTCCTTTGTGTCCTCATTGAAACTATGCTCCTTTGAGGAAACAACTAGGAGCTAACCAGCACGCCCATCACTTTCCGACCGTAAATCTAGCATCCCATCTTATCAGCAATCCCATCCTAGCACCCTAGCATCTTGTCCACTCGACTACCTCTTGACATCAAATCAAGAACAAGCCCCATTAACACACTGCAACCCGCCACCAGACGGCACAGGACAGTTCCTAATCTTGGTCCAGAACGCCTCAGTCTCGCCGCCCTGACCATCCACCATCGGAGCCACGGTGACCTGACACTCCAACTGAGACAGAAATTAGCGTGACGAATCAAAGGTCAGAGGTATCGCACGTACCAAGTGTCCTCCGTTGCACTCGCATGCTTTGGCACCCCAGGTGTTGCAGAATGTGCCGGGGATTCCACAGCCGTGGGCGTGATTCATGAAGAGGGTGATGGCGAAGGAGAGGAGAATGAGGGTGGGTTTCATGGTTATCTTCTTATGAGGGAGAAGTTGAGATTGAGTAAATAAGGGGTTTAAGTTGTGAAGAGATGTGTGTTGATTATGGTAGTATAATTGTGCTTCGTAGATGCGAAATAGCAGTCTATCTTCTATATTGAGATATCACACTGGAAAGGTAGTAACACCTAATCCGGGGACTTAGAACTAGAATATAACCTCGCTTTTCGGTAGAGAATTCAGTGGATAATGCATTGTTTCACTCCATGACTCCTACACAACATGTGTTTAGTATACTCCTACTATGCCAGTGAATACTCCACCCTTCACTCCGGGAAAATCTTTACCAACCAACATAGAATAGCCCAGCCAAAACATCCAAAAATGACCTATAATTAAGCTTTATTAGTATTATTTCGAATATTGGTAGTACCAACCATCGGATCCAACCCCGTACAAGCCGCACCACACGCCACAGCTATGCTTCCCCTGGTTCATTCTGGCCAGCCAGCAGGCGACAGCTTTTCGCCACTAATCAATCCCCGAAAGGATCGAGAATATCCCGTGTGAAACCCGATCAGCTTGTATCAAGAGCAGGGAAGTGTCCCGCAAATCAGTATTCAGTGATACCCGTGGGTAAGGTAGTATACTAATGCGGGAAAGAGAAGCGAATTGAGTTATTCCACATAAGGTTGAATTATTACTCGGTCGCAGGTGAAATGGAGGAATACTCAGGTGTATGATTGTAAATCAAATCTTGGTTGGCGGATAGTTAATGCATACGTGCAGATTGAATGTTTATTTGTCAATAGTATCACCCCTCTATTCATCTGTTTACTTAACCTGGGATGACTTTTCATAATAAATTGTTCCCATCTTTGATCCTCTTTCTCATATTTACTAAGAGAGATGCTGTTTCTTCGATATGATGCCCTTGATTTATTGGCTAAATTATCTGAAAGTAAATACATTATGTTGATCATAAATGTCAGAGATATCCGAGACGAAAGAAAGCAGTGAACGACTGAAAAGAGGAAAAAGAAAAGTGCAGTATGTTAAGAAATTAATAATTGTGGAGTCGAGGCGAAAAATTCAAGAGGCAAGGTATGTAAGAAAAATCTGCTGGCATCGTGACATGGCCTGAAATTCAGCTGTGGCAGATCACTTCATGTCTTCAGTCACGTCAAAGTCGTTCATCGGTTCATCCGCCCTGGTATAACTCATGGGCATGTGTGGATAGCTGACCGGATCATAGGTGACAAGGCTATTCATCACGTCGTGAGAGTATGCTAATGGATCATTCGCAGCGATCGCGTTGAAACCGGAATTAAAGGCCGGATACACCAAGCTTGATGGGAACGGCGGACCGAGTCCACTGCTCCAGAGACCATCAGAACCGATATGATCGTCTGAAGGCAGTTCAGGCATTTGCATGAAGGTCTCTACGGCTTGACTAATAGCTAAGTCGGGAGACAACAAGCCCATGAGGTCGGTATTGCTGTTGAAAGAAAAGGCACTCGAGGGCTTGGACGGTTCAGCAACAGATGCTTTGACCTCGGTGTCCTTGACCGATTCCTGTGATTTGGAGGGTGCATCGCCAGCCTTCTCTGCAGAGGGACGTCGGTACTTGAGGGTCACAACCTTATGCTGTGCTGGTCCCACGTCATTGGGATATTCGAGGAATTTCGCGCCGGGAACCAATAGGTCATTGGAACTGGCCACACTGCGGTTATCCTCTTCGTCACTCTCACTCTGTTCAGACTCGGAAGAGCTCTCCACAACTTTGGTCGCCGACTTTCTTCTTTTCTGCAGCCTCCGTGATCTCGAAGATCTTCCCTGGATCCAGTCTTCGTCTGAAGACACGTCCTGACGTTGAGGTCTACTGCGGGACCCAGAGATAGTGTTCCTACTTCGGCTGGATTTCTGCTTGGGTTCGTCGTCTTCGACGCTCTTCGCGGGTGTTCCTTCAGAAGTCTTGGATGTAGCAGTAGCACCACGTCGAAGAGGAGGGGGAACAGCCTTGTCTGCAGAGACTCGACGACTGCGCAGCTTGGCAAGATGCTGCACTATCGCGCCCTCCGTCACATTATGGCCCATGGTATTAGCCACATCGGCCCAGGGAATCTTGATCGATTTGGTATTACAAACGGATTGGACTGTCAACAGAAGAAGCTCGTTCAGGTTTTCTATACTTGTTAGCTGTCGATCAACAAATATAGCTACGAAATAGCGCTGAAGCAGAGAGATATACCGTCCCAGCGGACCAGGGTCCGTTTCTTCGGTCTATTTGTGACCTTCCTAGGGGTACTCATCTTGCCATGCAAGGAATGAAGTCTCCAGCTGTTTGTGAATCAGGCTTTCGATGAAGGGATCTTAGTCAGTTCTGACTTTGAATTGCGAAGTCTGTGAAGAAGATTGTGAGTTGATGTGAAGTGAGATAAGGATGAAGTGAAGAGTTTCATTCTACTTACTTTGATTCGCAGCTGCTGCTGGTCGCTGTACAGATAGTCGACGGCCTATCAGGCAGCCTCATGCACTGCTACCACGAAAGTGAGCCTTATCTGACTTTGCTGTACCGTGAAGCTGGCTACTGGAGATAAAGGAATACCAAGTGAGATGAAAGAGACGCGTAGTTGTAAACACTGAGCAGTGAACTCGCGTGAATAGTTCCTGGAGCAGGTGAGCCAATAAGCGCGGTTTAGTGCTAGTGATGATGTTAAGCGAGGCGCTAGATTGCGACAGTGATCAAATGTGTCAAACATATTTGCTGTCTGCATAGATGCGAATGTATGCTATTGCTGAGAACTGTGCTTGGTGAAGATGTGCACACCAGGCCGCTGTTGAGCATCATTGTCTAATGCGGGAAGTCATACTTTCACAGGCTGAATAGCACACCTCTGTAGAATTCTACGGAATCGTGACTATTCCTTGCTTAAGCAAAATTAATAAATAGAGGGAGTTCTAACTGCCCCTTTACAAGGACTCAGACATGCCACCAGTGTTCATCCTTCTACAGACAACGCATTATAGTGGAGCTGTGGACATGCTCCATACTCATGCATGTTGCTTCCCTATCTTTGGATTTTCAAGTTCACCACTAGAAGCATACTTACACAGAAGACGCATATTCAAATATTACAAGTATCAGAATCGCAAAGTTACACTGGCATCTGCTAAAATAACCTCAAACAGCGAGGGACAGTAGAACATGCTATAATATTTCCGCTCCGCCTACTATCAGAGTACTATACACCCAAACACAACCCCAACTACTACAATCACAGCTAATACATTCCTAAAATCTAGCATCTCCCTCCACCGTCCACGACACAACTCCAACCTCCACACCAACAGCCACCCATGCCCTCCTCACCATCTCACCAGCCTCAACCCCAAACACCACCTCCGCAATATCCACCGTGACACACGCAAACCTCTCAAAGCTACAATTCGGCTCAACTCTCGGATCCAACAACGCGCGATACCACACCACGGCAGCTCTCTCCCAACTCCTTCCCCCAAACCCCAGCGCACAAAGATAAAACGCATGACTCGGGATACCCGAATTGCAATGCACCCCACCATTATCCTCCTCCGTATACACAAACCCCCTCATATGAGACGGCTGCCCATCCCTCCCAAAAACCGGATCATCGTACGCCGTCCCCGGCGCCTTCAACGACCTCAATGCCATCATTCCCATCTCCCCAGCACCAGTATTATTACCAGCACCCTTCTTCCCCTTCGGCCAAACACAAACCCCCCTCCCAACCATCCAATCCGCCTCCTCGACCCCCTGCCCCCTCCACCACTGCGCAACCACACAAGCAAACACATCCGAAATACTCTCACTCAACGCCCCCGACTGTCCCTCGTACAACAACCCCGCCGTATGATCCGTCACGCCATGCATCAGCTCATGCACGACCACATCCAAACTCTTGGGAAACCCAGCGAAATACACCCCGTCTCCATCGCCGAAGATGATTTCCTGTCCGTTCCAGAACGCGTTGTCGAGGTGCTTGTCGTAGTGGAGACACCCGATGAGACGGAGGTTATCGTTGTCGATGGATCGTCGACCTAGGACGGAGGAGAGAAAGCGCAGGAAGATCCCGAAGCTGTTGTATACGTAGTTGACGGTGTCGTCTTGGGTGGTTGGGCCGGAGGAGGATTCGGTGCGGACGAGGAGGCCCGGTAGGCCGCGCTTGTTGCGGCAGTCGTAGATGTCGCGGGCTTGGGCGTGTGGTGTGAAGGAGATGCTTGGGGAGGTGGAGGAGGAGGAGAGGCGCGCGTGGTGGATTTCGTTGGTTACGGTGAGGGTGCGGATGGCGGCGCGTCGGGCTTTGGAGGGGGCGCTGTGGGAGGTGCTGATGTGTTGGAGGAGTTGGGGTTGGATGAAGGCGCAGTGATGGGGGTGGTTTGGGGTGGTTGTATGGGAGGACATGGTGATAGCTTGATTATTAGAAAGGAGCAAGGGAAAGAGGGAATCAATGGAGAGATAGGAATTGGAGCTGCTCTCCCTTCCTACTTGCAGTATAATATAAGGTATTATCTACCAAGAAAAAGATATATCCAGCCTAGACAAATAATTCATATATCCCAATCACACGTGCTAAACAAGATACCAAGCACAGCCATCATCACGAGTGATTTGTAAAACACCTCAAACAAGGTCAGGATACTCGTGTTGACATCGACCATGGGATTAGGTATGGTCAATGCGGCCTGACTAATGTTAACACCAGGTCTGAAGGCAGGTCTGGGTTCATGCCATGGTTTGTCGTAGCGGCAGTCTTCCATAAGCAACTGGAACTCGCCACTGCTACTATTTCCAGTAAGCAGATAGTTGGGTTGCATTCCAGTCCTGCGTTCGGTAGTTCTAGAATCGATGGCAATCAAGCCATGATATCGCATCAGTAGCTTTGATAAGCGTGTGTCGATTGCTATTAGAGTAATTTGAGCCGAATTGCACCATCATTTGACGTACAGTATTGCAATAGCTTACTGAATTGTTTCAAGTAACTGATAGTATGAAATTCGCTCAAGTGGCTTGCAAAGAAAGTTATGTACAGTACCAGCGACCTCGAAGATAGCCATAATGAAAAATGCAGAACGTGGGAATACACATTTCGTACCAGCTCGATTACATACACCTTTATGCTCTAAATTAAGCACGATGTTACAAGCTCCTCCCGAACAATCCCCCATTGGTGTGGTGGTGGTGGTGGTGGCGCCATGCATAGAACCAAGTCCACTGGCGTCCGAAACTGCATGCATCGCACTGATTGTAGCAGGTCATGCAGCTCTGTCACTTCGAGGCGAGTGCGTCAAGGTAGATAACCTCCGCTTGAGCAGACGATATTCATCGAACGAGTTGGAATACTCCTCGAGAGCATTCCTCGCCTTTTTATCCATAGTCGTATCATCCATGCCAAGCTGATGGTCTTCAGTATGATGGTAGCATGGAAGGCACGACACGGTGTGATCCTTGAAGCTATCTTCAGAGTCACACTCTGGTTTGGTGTGGTAGGTCCAGTGGATATTGGCTTCGGTACGATCCGATGGAGCGAGAAAGCTCGAGGCGTTGAGATCCGAGATGTAAGGGGTGTTCTGGCAGAGAGTAGGGCTTCCGGCCAGAGAGAAGGAGAGAGGTTCTTGACCGCGGCCAATCAGGCCTAGAGATTTTCCAAGGGACCAAGGCATGTTTGATTGATAGAAGAGGTGAGTGTGTGAGAGGATGCAGGTGTTTTGCTCGATACCTGCGTGCTTCAAATACTTCTGTCTGTCTACGACCTGGGGCATTCCACGCGACAAAATTCTGATAGGGATCCTCTACGAGATAGGGCGGGGCTGATAACCGCAGGCGGAAACGAGAAAAGGCCGAGCATTTTTCCTTCATAGACATCACGAGTTTCAGGAAGACATGGTATGCTAGGCTGGTCAACGGTAGCGAAGCAGTCGATATGGTGGTTCATGGCTGCGGAGGATGGGCTGGGCTCATTAGGGAAGGAGATCGGGGAATCCCATATCGCTCATCGACAGGTCTAGATTCCCCACTCAACTGCAGGGTCCAGCTGTCGCCACGGATCGAGGAGATGGCAGCCGAGAGCATACATAATTCAGGACATTAGGTGCCAGGAGTTAAGATTCTGAATGTTCTGGCGTAGTATGTGGCATCCGGGGTGGTGATTGGACGGCTGATTGATCCGGCCACTGATTGAAGTTGTGGTTGGCTGGGAGACTTCAACAGCCCCGGACGCGTCCCTGGAGATAGGCAGATGTCACCCCATGGTTGCACTTCCTCCTTCCATGCTCGGCCTCGTCGGTTCTGGTGGCGCCCGGCTGTCATGTCCACCATTCTCCATATCGGTAACTCGGCTCTCCCGGGCGGCTGGGCCACTGCAACTCCTCTCGCTGCGCGCCATGTTTCGAGCTCTCCGCAACCGGGGAGCTATCCCAAATAGACCTTCTGTGGATGCTGGGTCGCCAATCACGCTCGATATCATCTTCACGCGTCTGGATTAGCCCGTGTTCTGAGTGGAGACATTGCAGTATGACATGTAGAGCTCCTTATCAGTGTGGGCCTGATACTGTGCTCGAAGTGTCGATAGAGTCGACCCGATTCTTGCCGACTAGATAGGTGGTGAGGGCGGCATTCTTGTGCACCCTATATTAGGTGTTCAGTCACCCTCGTGCCTGTCCTTGCAAGCAGGAACATTTCAACGAACAATATTTGACTTCTACTAACATCGCCACCCCCCATCTCCTCCTAATCTCATTTCCTATTTCCTCCGCCTAAGGCCTTTGGGCTACCATGTCCCGACCGAAAGTTGTGCGCGATGATCTCATGATTGAGGAGGACGCCAAAGTCAATGTTGACTATCTCGCACATTCTTGGACCTACGAGGAGATGTGGGCGACCAGAAAACATGTCCGTCAAATAAACCAGCACAGTCTCGTCCGATGTCGATTCGAAAATGCTCTTTGGCGAGCATGGTTGGCTTCGACTCGACAGACCATTCGTATGCCAGCCGCGTTTATCTCTTGGTAAGATTGTCCAAATTCATATCACCCGATCGTGACGTCTGACCCAAGCAGGGACAAAGATAGCGACATCACCTGGCTATACGGCCCCCTCAAGTCCAGCAGAAGCCCCAGTCCAACCCCAAGCGAGACCCCCTCGACACAAGCCCCCAGAAAGCCGTCTCTGAAGCGAAAGCCCAGCATATGGGAAATCCCAGAAAATCCCTCGACGACATCAAACGACTCTACAGATGGGAAGTCTCTGCTTGGTCGGTTCTGGAACATAACCATCCATTCAGTCCCTAGTGTAAGCTGATACCCCTCACTTACTTTCTTGATCCATTCTGATCTGTTTTCTTGGGATAGATAATTCTCAGCTCGCGCCAAAACTGGAACAAGCGACAGAAATGCCGCGTCCGATTCGAAGAAGAGGTGCAGCAATGCCAGTACACCCGCGACGGCGGCAACACACTATCCCAATACAGCTACAACTACAACTATCCATTTTTCTTAGAGGAGGCGGGGCTATATGAGAGCCATCACGTTCAGCAGACTATCGAGCCTTTACCATCGACGTATCTCACTGGCTACGAGGCGTTTCAACCAGTTGACTCGGGCCAGTACTATCCGCTTTCGAATTTCCTAGACGAGCTGGAGTATGTCTCTATCTTTGTTCATTGGCCTGCCGTCCCGCCGCGGGTTTCTTAATTATCTAGGAGTGTGCTGACAGCTGAATTGCTAGTCAGGCCATATGAGTTTGTCCTTGACGGGATGTATTGTGAGTAGAGTAGAGGATGAGTATACCTAGATCTTTTGGTGGGTTGATCATTGTAAAACGGGGCCCTGTACACATATAATTGAGTGGTTATATAATTGGTTATTGCTTGCTAGGGGTGTTAATTTAGCGTTTTGAAGTCTCTTTTGCGTTCATGCCTTCGTTCATATTTTCTCTTTATCTTCTCATTCCCATCGGATAGAAAGACTATGGAATGCTGGGTCCTGACATATGTGAGGTATTATCGAACATTCTTCGGCGTTTTGGTTAATTATAGCATCACGCATGCCACGTCTGATAGAGAAACAATATCTATAAATATTTATATAAAAATATGTGGCTTTTGAGATACCCCTCGAATGTTATCATGCCAATTCTACCGCATCGTGCTGGCTCTGTCCGGAAGCTCAGACACCGGCAAATCGACCTCATGAGATACACTCGACTTCAAGGCCTCCACATCCGCCATCCCTGGCAGCTCCGTCACTACTCCATCATGCATCTCAGGGACGTGAGACCCCTGCGCCAATTCTGCGGGGGGTTTCTTGGCATACTCGATCTCATCCGACTCCTTCGTAGGGACCAAGATCCTCCTCTCCTGCCTCATCCGACTTAGGCCGAAAGAAGACCGCCGCAATGACAAAAGCCGCACCAACCACAGCGCCAGCAACAGCACCATACGAAATGCCACTTCCATCTTTCCTTTCCGTATCACCTGCCGCGAAATTGCCATTACCCGTACTATTCCCCGATGTAGAAATATTCGGCGCAAGCAGCTTTCCGGCGAATATATTCGCGGCATTCCAAGTATTCTTTCCAACGATGAATCTTTGTTATACGAAGTAAAGCCCCAGTCGGAACCACAGACAAGTCAGTCTAGTTACTCGCATTGCTCGGCTACCGCCACGGCAGTATCTGTGCCAGGAGCGGAACAATCCGACCGGCGAAATCCGGGATAAGGTTGGCCGCCACACTGATGCAAGGCACAGCGTTAGGAATCCTTTGAAGGGGGGTAGTAAGATGATAGCTTGGACTTGCTTGGCGGTGCCTAGACTGGCACTGGCACTGCTATAGCCCACTATTATTATGATGTCGTCGATGAAGAATGTGTCTAGTCCTTCGGTTTGTGTCATCTAGACGTTAGACTTGGTCTGTTGCTGTCAGCCACCAATCGCCATCCTATCAAAGGATGTACTAGTAGATAATGGTTATGAACGTACCGATCATACATATACGCCGCGCCACTCAAATAAAACTCATAGGCTAAACTCCACCTCGCTGTATCCACAGCCTGACAAGTCGATGCATTACTAGTATTCACCGTCGTATTGGAAACCAGTTCATACAGCGACCAAACCGTGGTATTCATCATCCTGTTCTTCCTACTCCACGACCATGGCACTCGCCGCATACTGCGCATACGTCCCCTGATCGTCATCAACTCCCTCACTGGCATACGCCACTCTGAAGAGAAGCTGGACATAAGCCCCGTTACTGCGCTATTGAACCAATCGACTCCGTCCCATGCGTCTGACTCTCATCATACAATCAATCCCCCACCATTACATATCAATCCCTGACTAACAACCAAATTTCATCGTATACGCGACCTTCTTCGCCCAAACAAAGCCAACCACTGACGAATTCGTTAAACACCCCGGGAAATCTGCCTCCGAGGCAGTCATGGCTGCCAGACCCTAGATGGCGAAGTCGCTGGTCAGGATGCTGAGTTCCTCCCATTCGCCGCGGAAGATGCTCTCGGGGTGGTTGTGCATGCGCGAGATGATGAAGTCGTTGTAGGTTGTGTTGCTGGTTGCGGTTTAGTAGGGTCTTAGCCTCCCACATCCCAGGTAGATTAATCTAGTAGGTAAGGCTCTTCGCTCAACGACACCATCTTGTTGCTCCATACATCAATCGCTGTTCCTCATGAATTGATCCGATCCACATGGGCAGTAGAAATTAGATATAGAACCCCTGATTGGTGGGATCGTCTACTGAACAGAAGGAGGACTGGCGACGATCCTTCGCGCGCGAAATGGAATTAGCGTTGTGGGTCAATGAAAGAAAGAGAAGATTGGCAGGCTTGAGCTTTCGGCTGCGGCTCAGCTACTGTTTAGTAGCTGTTAGTTGTGGGGTGTGCTCTTCGGCTCAGGTAATGGTAGTAACACTTGGCATATATGTACAGAATGTAATTTGCACAGTCTAATTTGCTGTTATGGCCTTTCTTCTTCAAGCAGCAAAGGTCATGTAAATCTCTAAACTGAAGTTCTGGGTCAAATATAGCTGTTTCTCTCTTGGGCCCGTTTTGACCTGGTCAATAACCTTGTAATTATCTCTAGTTACCTTCACGAAGCTAAAATCTGATAATGACATAAATCAAGTCACGTTACTAAAACATAGCATTCAAGCTGCTATCAACGGGTATAAACCTCCAAACCCACCCCAATAAAGAAACCAGTCTGTCGTACAACAGACCAAGAATAGAAGCTATAATACAAAATAACGAACATCAACTTCAGAAATCGTACAGACACATCAACAATGACACATTCACATCAAACACAACAATCCCATCCCCACGATCACCCCCCAAACACCCTCAACACCTAATCTCCCCGCCCCCGATGTCCCTGTCGCTTTGCTCCCCGACCCCGTCGCCGTTGCATTCACTCCATAACTCTCCGTCCCACTAACAGCCTCCGAAAGCTGCACATGCAAATCAAACGGCTTAGTCGCCACAGCGACATCTTCCGTCGTAATCGAACTAAAATACACATCCCCGGCGGAATTGACATAAACATAGGCAGCCTGGAAGAACGGTCTTCCCAGGACGACCCTATCACCGGATACTTCGCACCTTTCCTTGGGAACCAGCTCGCCCCAAACCGGGATATCAAATACCGGGTACGACTCACTATCCGGATTAAAGACGATGGAAAGATTCCGTCCACACCACGAGTCATCCGGCACGGAGAGGAACTCGGAACTAAAGTCCAGCATGGCGGGAAGGGATTTACTCGTCTCCTGCACGCTGGTACCGCCGAACGGGTATTCGGCGTCCTCACTGCTGGTGGTTTCGTTGGGGGTGGTGTAGAGTTGGAGTATGACGGCGCTGATGTCTAGCATGCCTGTATCGATGAAGCTGGTGTTACCGGCACTGGTTTCAGGGGTGGTTTGCCAGTGCGCTTCGTCGTAGATGCGGTTGGAGTCGTAGTTGCCTCCCAACACGAGGGAGCCGTTCCATTTGTCTTGGAGGCCGAGGTTGAGGCCAACGGGGAGGGAGGGGATGGTTGTGGAGTTGGTTTTGTTTGCCGTGGAGGTGATGTTTAGGTCTGTGTCTTGGGAGAGAAGGAGGGTGTTGCTGAAGGCGATCTCGAGGTTGAAGTTTCCGGTCTTTTCGCCGGGTGATGCGGCTGAAACGAACGTTGCTGTTGTTGATGATGACGCCTTTTCTGTCGCCGTTGCGGTTGGTTTGGCGGTGGTGGTAGGCGTTCCAAATGCGATTGGGAGGATCCCAGCCAGGTTATTGTTGTATTCGATTTGTGCGCCCCAGGCAGCGCCGGTAGGAGCGCTGGCCGGTCCGGTCAAGGGGATGACCCAGGCATTGTCGGCGGGGTCATTGGCGGTAGTGATGGGGATGCCGCTGGCATCGATGAGGGAGACGGTTTCAACGGGCGCAGACGTGGTTTGGGGATTGGAAGCAACAGTGAGGTCGGCGGAGGCAAAGGGGGAGGAAATCAGCGCGAGGAGGAAGCCGGTCAGAAGCGATTGCGAGGAAAAGGAACGTGATGCCATGATGTTGTTGCCCACGGCGAGACAGTGAACTGTTTGGGAGATAAAAAAAAGAGCGAGAGACTGACCCCAATAGAAACAGAAGAACAGAAGAACGTGAGAAACTTCAAACGCAGGACGAAGGAGAGTTGATTAGGGGGTGATCGGTTCTTGCATAAGATCGTATCGTTGGGGCGAAAGGGGGCATGATGTACACAGCCTGCCTGATGAGTGGAGGCCAAGTGATGCGTAGTATTGGATATGTCCACTTCTACCAACATGGTGAGAAGCAGAGTGGCTGCGTTGAAGGCACGGTCGTAGCCATGTTACGGGCGAGCAAATGGAAGCTCGTGTGCGACGGTGAGAGTTGGGGGCGGCCCCAATTTAGCATTCCTGGCTGTACCGAGTTTCCTAACAGCGAGTTAACTGGGAGTTTGTAGATTAGGGGTTCGTAGTAAGCACAAATTTGGAGAATACCAACATTTCATCAGTAGTATCAGGTGTCATTGGGCGATACTTGATGCTTTTGGTGACTCCTGTCAGCCCTAATTGGAGCTTGGGTGAGATGGGATGCTAGAGTGTGCTGCCCTGCTGTACATGTCGATGAAATGGCTGCATATGATAAGTCTCATTTCTATCGTATATAAAAGACCGATTCCTATGATGATATCTTTGATATTTTAGGTCGGGGAAGCGGGTTTCTGCAGTGGTGAAGCTGCAGAATGCGCCCCCACAGAACAGGGGTGGAAGGCTTGAAGCATTCACTAAGATGCAACTAAGAATAGCTGCATGGCGACTCCGATTCCGCCCGTGTGTCACGTGATAGGCACCAAGTCTCCCAGGTTCGATTCTTGCTCCGAGCGACTGGTCTTTTGTGAGAGGCAGAAAAACGATGATGATCAAGAGACTACTACTTAGTCCTAGTATCACCTTGTGCAAGTGTCAATATCAATGGTGATTAAGGCGTCATCCTCCCTGGAAATTAAACCCCCAGGGAGTCACCGGATGTCACGCCATTGTCGGGCTGTATGTCGGAGCGAACGGTTGTGTGACCGCTTGTTTGTACGACACCAGTTGCTAGTGAACTTGACAAACATGGAGTGAAAATGCATCGACGAGGTGAGGGGAGAGCGGGGAATTATCGTCAATTATTGGCAAGTGCAGCAACCAGCCACGCCGGGAGCCCGACGGATACCGCGACGATCGCCGTCCCAACCTCATCACGCTGGCTGGCTGGCTGAACTATTGGCAATCGCAGTTCCACCGATTAGATAAAAGAAAGAAACCCCGCATGAGAATCGAGAAGCAATAAACCCTGGGGAATCCTCCCCAATTCTTCCATCGCACGCCCATCATGTTCCTGTCGCTGCCCCTGCTGGGGACCCTGATTGCTTCCACGGTTGCCCTCGACGCCAGCCCCCTGGAATTGCGGGTGCCACATCTGCACCAGCTCAGCAAGTCTCACCAGGCTTCTGGTGCCCAAGAATCAACAAGCTTCCCCGTGTACAATCTCTCCGTGCCCATAGACCACTTTCACAATGAATTGCGCTATGAGCCACACACCAATGCCACCTTTGGCCTGCGCTACTGGCTCGACACCAGCCATTACCGGCCGGGAGGACCCGTTTTTGTGATCGCTGCAGGCGAAACCGATGGAAGCGATCGTATTCCTTTCCTGTCACAGGGCGTTGTCACTCAATTAGCGGCCGCCTACCATGGCGTTGGCCTCATCCTCGAACATCGCTACTACGGAGAGAGCTACCCATTCGCCAACCTTACCACTGAGAACATTCGGTTCTTGACCACGGAGCAGGCGCTGGCCGATTACGCGTATTTTGCCTCGAATGTTGTCTTCCCCGGTCTGGAGCATCTCGATCTCACGGCAGCCACCACTCCATGGATCGCTTATGGCGGCTCCTACGCTGGTGCCTTTGTTGCTTTCCTCCGCAAACTCTACCCGGATGTCTACTGGGGCGCGGTGTCATCATCCGGTGTCACGGAGGCCATCATCGACTACTGGGAATACTACGAGCCGATTCGACTGTACGGCCCATCACAGTGCATCTCCACCATACAGACATCAATCGATATCGTGGATCGCATTCTCATCGACCACGCCGACAATAAAACCCTTGCGCAGCAACTGAAGTCCACCTTTGGAGGCTCCGCGACAAATCTTAGTAACCAGGACTTTGTCTCTTACCTCTCTTATGGTCTGGACTCATTCCAGTCCCGCAACTGGGACAAGTCTATCGGAACTCCTCTCTTCCGCGCCTTCTGCAACAACATCACCGATTCGGACCTGCTGTACCCCGAAACTGCCGAGCCTATCTCTGCGTCTGTCAAGCGATTAGTCCAAATCGCAGGCTACGACCCCTCCAACACGACACTCGTCACCAACTTTCTCAACTGGATCGGATTCCTAAGCACCTCGAAAGTCTTCACCGACTCATCCTCGGAGTCCTCATCATCCAACATCTCGAACTTCACCACCCCGCAGCCCCTCTCCAAGGACTCCGGCACCAGCTGGAACTACCAAGTCTGCGTCGAATGGGGCTATTTCACCACTGGCTCCTCAGTGCCTTCCACCATCAAGCCCCTTATCTCCCGTCTTCTCGACCTCCCATACTTGTCGTCATTCTGTCCTAGCACGTTCGGAATTAATACCCCGCCTGATGTCCAGCGCATCAACCAATTCGGCGGATTCAATTTCACGTACCCGCGCGTCGCGATTATCGGCGGATTGGCAGATCCATGGCGCGACGCGACTCCACTGGCGGACGGAGTCGATTGGGAAAGCCGGAAGTCGACTGATAGTGAGCCGATTATCTTGTTGGATATTCCGGCGGCAGATGTGTGGGATGGTGTTCGGGGCGCGGTCCATCACTGGGACCAGAATGGATTGTCGAGACAGCAGAAGAAGGAGGAGGCGGAACCTAAGGAGATAGTTAGTGTGCATAAGGAGGCGGTGAGGTTTGTGGGGGTGTGGTTGAAGGAGTGGAGGGGGAAGTTTTCTAGTGCGGAGAAGGTGTATCAGACTGTTTTGTAGATACGTGTATGTCATGATGAAAGACCAGCGATGATACACTCCATAGAGCCATCTAGTGAATATGTACATACTCCAAAACATACTTACTCTTACTCCAGAATATGACTCTGTGTTAGCAGCAAGCACCCTCAAAACGGCTCTCTAAACAACGCATCCAACCCCCTCGCCACAGCCTCCTCATCCCTCCAAGCATCCACAATACCCGCATCGCGCTCGCGACACCGTTCCGGCCCTCCCACCACAACACGCTGCTCGCCCAGCCGACGAGCTTCCTTGACCAGTGCAGAGGTCCGCGGCTGTCTCAGCCTTGCAAACTCCTCAAATATACCCAATAACCCCTGTTCAACCACGTCCCACTCCCCCCCATTCATACTCAAATCCGGAAGCAGTCGACTCAGATAATAGCAGTCTTCCCTACAAACTCAAGGATTAGCATATATCACAATCATCTCTCTATGAAATGAACTCACAAAGCCTGATTCGCCCCCTGACCCAAATGCGGACTCGTCGGATGCGCCGCATCACCCACCAACACGACACGATCAGAGAACCACAGCTCGGCAGGAACTTCACTTCGATCGAACAATCCATAAGAGATGATTCTATCGGCGGTATTCACCATTTCCAGAACACAGTCTTCAAACCCAGATAACATCCTCCTTAACTTCCGTCGTAGATCATCCATCTCCTCACCAGCAGTAGCAGCACGCCATGTACTCTCCTCACCAGCTGTATCTGGGATAGTAACCGCCCAGGAAATATCCTCGGTAGAGATCGGATATGAAACAACGTGCACTCCCTCGCCGTACCAATTACTTAGTGATCTACCTCTCTCGGATAAGGTATCTGGAAGTTTAGATATCCCTGCTACTTGAACCAAGCCCGTGAATGTAGGTGGGCCTTCGGCTATTCCTGCTTTGGAGAGAAGAATTCTTCTGGTGGAGGATTTGATTCCGTCGCAGCCGATGAGGAATGAGCCGGTGATTGATTTACCGTTAGTGAAGGATGCGGTTATTTGGTTGGGATACTCGTGGATATTCTCGAGCTGGTATCCTTCGTATAGGGGGATGTCGTGGTCTTGGAGTGTGGTCTTCAGGTGGAGGTTTAGTACGCTGCGCTTGATTCCGCTGGCTGGTTGGGTGTAACGACTCTTGTAGGTTGAGGGGAGGCAGGTGTGCCCGAGGGTTTTGCCCGAGGCGGTGCCGTGCCAGAGGAATTGGAGGGGGGTTATAACTGGGAGGGGGTGTTGGGGAGTGATGAGGTCGAGGATTTTCATTCTGATTCATTGTTAGCTGGAGAGTTGATTTTGTGGACTATGGTGTAGGTATACCCGTTTGGCTGTATCATTAATGATGCCCCAGCATCTCCCAGGGCTTGGACCTTTTCGAAGACGATGGGGTTGTAGCCTTTGCGCTTTAGGAGGATGGCGAGGACGGGGCCGGCGATGCCGCAGCCGATTATGAGGACGGTCGGAGGGGGCATCTCTGAAATAAATTATGATATTGGATTATTTTCAAATTCTGTAAGGTTAATGGCAAAGACAAAGGCATCGTTCTGGTTTTATAGCTATAGGTGTGACGGAGGCTTGTTGTTCGGACAGTCCGCGGAGTGTCCGGATGGGAGCAAAGGCATCATCATTTCTTGTCAGACATGGTGTTTAGCCCTTAAAATAATATATTCATTTGAAAAATAGCCTACCTCATCAATTTCCGAGTTAGAGAATACTCCAGTCCATGTAAACATTTCCAACCTCTCATCGAGCACGCTGATCGGCTCCTAACCGAGCGATCCACGGATCAATTATCGGATTAAGGCACGCCATGCGCTGGCTTCGGCTAGCGCCGAGCGTCCGTTCTCGGCGCACCAATAAGCTTTAATCAAAGTCTTATAATCCTGGTTACCAGCTGCATCTAGCTGCTGCCATGGCCTATTGTATGGTAGACTATTTTGAAGCTTGCCGGCGGCGTGCAGCTGGCGTGCTCGTGGCTACTCCATGTCGGCGATTCTGAGACCAAACACCTGCACTCAGAATCACACGAATCTGTGCGAGCTGTTGAACATGAACTTGGGTAAAGTGCTGTTGACATTGTTAATGATGCCGGTTACAGCTGTAGTAGGTTGAAGCATAATGCAGCAGGCAGTATCGTAGCACCTGGGTACAACATTTATTGACAAAGTGCTAAGATATCAGTCCAAGATACCGTTCACTTCCCGACGATCTATCAGCACTGGCCGCTGGTCCCATGCAAGTGCCAGGACGATCTAAAATATTTCCCCAACGAGTCTCCATAGATAATGCAGGTGGTCCCCCGTATTTCCCCATCTTCTTTCCGAACCCGACGCCACAGCTGGAGGCTTTGTTTACCCACTGGTACAGCATGCAGGGCGCATCTTTCGCAAGCCAATATGAACCTGCAACAAGCTATACAGAATTTCTTCTCGGTCAACATACAACATCCGGAGACTGAAGGTGCTACCTCAAGTCATCTCGTCGCTCACAAGTTCCGCGAAATCCCGCGTTGCTCAGTACTGATTCTGATCCATCACCCCAACCTCTACTAATCTCGTCACATAGTTAAACTGCCTCTTTCCCCTGATCCTCTCCACCTGCTCCCACACAGACTACACATGTCTCTGCACCAATCTACCTACAGTAGCAGCAACTACACAGTTCGAATCATGTTTTCACCAATGTCCCATCAACCACGACCAGCGAGGTCAGTCATCCTGTAATAGAAACCTAACGCCCTAACTCACAATAAACAGAAACGCCCAACTCCCTCCTCTCCCTCTGCAACCTCTTCGACATCCACCCAAATCTCCCCGAATACATGACCCCAAACATTAACATCGACCGCCGAGGGGAATACATCAACGAACTAAGGACCATCTACTCCATCGTGACCACAATCTACGCATCCACACAATCCACGTCCGAACCAACATCAACCGAAGACCCACTAGCAACAGCCACCGCAGGCGTAATCTCTAGCATTGACCCCGATGATACAGCCACCACCATCGCTCCCACGACATCCTCAGACGACAACACCGTCACAACCACATCCCAACAACCCAACATCATCACAATAACAGAAACCCGTCTCATCTCAACAATGTACATGACCTCAGCAGCCACTCGAACATCCTCCCCAGATAACAATAACACCAACACGAGTGGACTATCCACCGGCGCCAAAGCCGGGATCGGAGTCGCAGTACCTCTCGCCGTAGCCCTTATCGCACTTCTCGCCTTTTTATGGTTCCAAAGACGGCGCAGGAAGATGAAACAACAACAGTCCGGGGGCATCAATACTAGCGAAGAAAGCGGACAGACCACAACGATACAGCACACGGAAGGGAAGGATACTATCACTTTAGTACTTCCTGAGATTGATGGCGCGCCGCTCAATGAATCTGATAGTCGGCCTGTACATGATAACTCTTCTGATCGGCCGGTCGTGTTTGAGTTGAGTACTGGGTCTGTTCGGAAGCCGAGACGGGGTGATCATCCACAGGGTGAAGCTGGAGCGAGAGATGTAATTGGAGTGGAGGATAAGCAGGCTGCTGGTGGTGGTGAGGTAGCCTCATCTGGCTCTGCGACATTGGGTGAAGCACCGGCTGAGCTATCTTCTGATGGGGTAAGGGATGGGGAGTCGACAGCGTCAGCGTCAGCATCAGCGGTGGCGTATGAAAGGATGAGTTCGTCGGAGTTGCAGGAGGAATTGGCTAGAGTGGCGAGGAGTAGAGAGAGATTACAGTATTTACAGACGCTGGAGGAGAGAGAGGATAGGATTCGGAGAGTGCTTGCGGGACAGGGGGAGGATGCGGTGTCGAGGGGAGGGGATGATAATTCATAGAGTAATGATTAAATGGTACTGATGCGAGTAATTTAATGTACTGCAAACCATACTCTATTGTCTACTACAAGATTAATACTTCAACCAAGCCCTCACAACCGACCACGCCTGCCACGCCGCCCCAGCCCCGACAACCCATCCATTCTCCTTGACCCCATTCTTGAAATACCATGCCGAGCTAGCCCACAGCATCGCATTGACAATGAGAGCGATAGCTTTGTTAGTAGGGTCCTGAAGAGCTCGGGGGTTCTTGGCCCATTGGTAGTGGAGGAGACCTAACCATCATCAATATTTAAGCTAATGCGTTACAGTGGGATACTTCTTACCGGTCGCTAAGAAAAAGGCGCTTCCCTGGATTTATTATTAGTATTATAGCTATAGTTTGCTTTGTAGTGGATAGAAGTACCTGGTACCAGCCGACAATGCCGAGAGCCCATGGCTTGGTGCCGGAGATGGTGCGGAAGGCGGGTTCGGCGGTCCATTGGGTTCCTCCGAGCTGGTCATGAAAGTTAATTAGTACGGAGTAGATGAATCAGATAGACAGATAAGGAAATTGAGTATTGGTTGTTGAATCTTAAGGGGTTTGATGGGATCGAATTGTCATGCAGATGCAAGGGGCATGACGCCATAAGGCAGCTAGCTGACATACCGTATGTCCGACCGCCAATGCGACGAACGAGAAGGCCGAGGCCTGGAGGGAGAGAGATGACGACGCCATTGTTGATTCTGATAGGACAGCAATTGATCCGGATTGGTATTAGAGTCTAGGTGAATTTTAAGAGAGTAGTAATGCAGGGAAAGAAGGAAAGAAGTTTCGAAAGCTTCGAAACTGGTGCGGAGGTGATGGCATGATTACAAATACGTGCAAAAATTCCCCCGAGCTCAAGAAGTCGCCGAACCCGAGGCCCGCAGGATTGGAAGGATCAGTGGCACGACACGGAGATGGATGAGAGGTGGAGCTTATATATGCGATTAATATAGAGTGTTCTCCCCGTAGTAAATCTCCATTCTTCTTTCGACTACTTTTGGCTCTGTTTATATTTTGTTTGTATGCTCATATGATAGGAGTGTATACCGCCTGCTATATTAGGAAGTAAATGTACCGAGGCATAAAGGAACTACTAAAATTTATGGAGATCAGATGCGTAGTTTATACGCTGCACTTATAGTGGTATAGATTTATCTGAAGAAGGCTGCTCCTTCATTGGCTTGGTTGATTTAATGCGGATTTATGGATCCTTAATCCGTAGGCTTCAATCGATTTGAGACCGAGAGGAGAGGTCTAACGTGTTGATAACAACAAACTGAGTTCGGGAAATGCCCGAGTCGGCCCTTTGCTCATCGGCGGGCCCATCGGTCCCTTGCCCGGGCGGTTCCCAGCTGCTCGTGGAGCCGATACTATTCCTTTTCCAAGATTGTGCTTATAATCTCTAGTTTTATGTATTTTTCGTGTACCATAGTCAAATAGCCATTCAGGTTTTAAGGGTGGATGCGAAGGTATGTGTATGCAGGCGCACGCACCACCTTCTAAATCCACCTCGATAAATTACGGTCTCCAGAGGAACGAGACTAAATTGCGGGGGGCAACTGTATGGCACTCACTCACCGCCTGTGAGACATCTTTCATGCAAGAAACGCCCGAATTTCCGAGTTGCGAGGCTTCAATCAGCCTTGCGGGGCTACGCAAAGTGCGGTTCGGGGTCGCCGATTGCTACAATCACCGGGTGGAAGCCTCAACAGATCTGCCTGAGGAGTCAATGAGGCAATCAACACGTTGGGCATTCAATTCGCTTCATTGCCATGAGCGATGGATGAAGAATATTACTCAAGTAAATGAAGGTGGTGTGGGGAAAAGGGCGCAGTGTGCTCGAAATGATGCTACTGTCCAGCCAGGAAAGATTTGTCTTCATGGATCGCTATTCTTTGATTGTATGCGGATAATGTAGTGAGCTTGAAGATCATCGATGCGCTGGGGATATTTTTTTTTTCTTTCTTTTTGCAGTTGGCTAGATTTCCGCGGGTTGGGTAGGACCAGGCTGTGAAGCAGAGTGCTGTCATGAGGAATGCTTATGATATGATTGACTTTCAGAAGGGGAAATCAACGCTATTGGCCGCTTCATCGAGGACCAATCCATGTAGCCCGCTTAGGGATGGTACCGAGGGGACACCGATTTGAAAGGGAAGTAGAAAAAGCAAATAGTTAGTGGCAAGGACTCAGATTAGGCAGCACATGTCCCAGGCTAACAAACAGATTCAAGCTTGGGCTTTGACCCTCTCCAGCCACAGCCACAACGCGCCTCGAGTACTATTCGTCAAACAAGGCAACCAATAGCCTTGCCCAGAGCATATACAGAGTAGAACTCACCCCTCGCCTTGGGCTCTTGACCGATTTTCCTAGGATTCCAACGTAGAGGAGATCATTGATCCGATTAATCTGGTCAAGTTCCTGTTCCTGGATATGGTTGCCTACCGGTTGTTAGCAGCACCACCGTCGGGTCTCTATGCAGGCCACTTTACATTGTGTTGCGCCTTAACCTGAAGGCAAGAAATTTGGTTACGGTGCTAAGAATTACCCGGGAGTACTCCATGACTTTTCCAACCTGTACCTATGCGACAATTGACTTGGTGTAGCTTTCATTCTGTAGTGATTGTGGTTGCAGCTCGCTTGGCTTCTTTCCTAATTAGAGCAGAGCCCAAAAATGCCATTCCGATGTCTCAAAAACAGTTCTTGCTACTGAACTCATACGTCTGTTCCTGATCAGATCGATTTGCAGATGGTATACTAACCAGAATACCACGTATGCCGTGTATGCCTCATCCCTCTGCACTGTGTGGCTTCTCATCAGGACTAGTATCTAATTAGATGAGACTGGTGGGTCCTATTCCCGGGCTGCTTCTGAAACAGTGTTTTGGGCACCGCAAGATGGCTGAGCACAAACAGCGGACAAGCCTCATGAAGACAGTGAGCCAAAGCTAGTTGACCGCAGCCTTTATTAGCTCTAAGTATGTGACTGCACCAAGAGTTTTAGCATCTGCAACTCACCCCAGTCACTTGCCTTACCAACTTCGAGACTTGAGGACCACAGCACTCAAACCTAGAGAAGAGCCTTTGTGACGTCAAGTGCTACTCGGTCTCCACAACCAGCCTACCTCCTTCTCCTTTCTATATACCTCCCTCTTCTCTGCTTTGCCCTCGGGTTCGCCTTTCCGTGGTAGAACAATCCTTCCCGTCCACGGGTATACAATTTTGAGCATAGATGGTGAACCGGAGGCATCTCCACCCGAGCGATGGTAAGATGTCTATCTTGCTTGATGCTTTTGTAGCACATGCATCGTTACTGACCGCTGCAGTTCGTGCAGACACCCATAACCACATGACCGACATGGACCGTGAGCGCCGCCGACCAACCGCCTTTCATTTTATCTTCAAAGTTCCAGAGTCCATCAAGTCGTGGCGTCACCAACGAATCTCCCATCCTTATACAACTCAGCCCAGTGTCAGTCTACCTCATCGCTGCCACCAATGCCATTCTCCAGAGGAGCCAAATAGGCCATATTTTTCTTCTAGCCTGGAGTCTTCATGGATGCGTCCGGGAAACGCTGAAAGTGTGAATTGGCGAGCCGTTTCTCGCCATGGATTTGCCCAGGAAATTAGCCCAGATACGTCAACCGACGACAACACGCATTGGACAAAACCACGGCCCATAGGAACTGTGTCAGACGCGTCTGGTGAAAGCTTCCATAGTGGACACAGCGCGAGTCTCTCCTCCACCATGACGATGTCCTCACTGACTGGTCAGCTACCAGAAACAGCTGAAAAGGATCCCAATGAGAGAGGCAGATTCACGCATCTTGGTTCCCTGATCACCGGAAACCTACAGGGGAAGTCAGTTCTAATTTCCTTGGACACGATGGCTCAAGTGAGCATCATGCGTAAGGACATCTTCGACAAGTTAGGCCTGCCACTGGACCATTTCTCGGGGGCTCTGGTTCCGTTGCAGACCCGATCCGCGGAGACACCGATCCGACCGATCGGCCTTGTCCGTCATGTTGACTGGCGCTTTGCTCGAGGGAGTCAGACCTATACGACAGACTTTCTTGTTGTGGACACGGACCAGTATGATGTCCTTATCGGTGAACCAGAGATCAAGCGATACCATCTTCTACAGCTGGGCCCGGACATACCCAATGCTGTCGTACGGCAGCTGTAGAGTCCGGTGAAGGGCTTGGGTATTTTGTCATCTTTACCTCGTTCGTGGGAATCTTCAGCACTCGTTGACATCCAGTCGGGTTGGAGATATAATGAGATATAATGAGATACAATGCTGTATATAATGGGAGGTTACGTGCGACACAAGCTTGCTCCGCGACTTAATGTTGGCTTATTTTTGTTCAAAGGCACCTAGCATTGGCCGGCTTGGACGAAGTAGCAAGCCATGGGTTTCCTAGCATACTCTGATATTAGCGATGAATACTCATTTTACGGGCGAATGCATAATTGGACATTTCTTCAGCAATTGTACAAGTTGTATATCGTGCCTTCTTTTTCTTATTTCAACATGTCCTTGCGTAAATTCGTTTTTCAAGTTATATTTGCTTTTCCTTCACGCTGACCATTCGTGATCGTTGTTCCTTCCGGCTGCCGGGATCCTGCATTAGAACTCAGCCACACCAAATCTTCCTCGAGTGGCAATCGTGCCCAAATGCCGTTGGACTACCAAGTCTCCATGCGCATCACTTGCACCTGACGTGCTGGTGAGGCTATCTGTGTCATTGGTGTTATCCCACCTGATAGGCCTGCCCCTGTCAGAGGCAGTAGCCAGTCCGATCATACTTTGTTCTTCAGCATCATGCATTCCTGCATTCCTGCCTTATTGTAAAGGCCTTAAAAATTGCCAGAAAGGTATTGTGCGGCTCAAACTGATGACTTGATTATGCTGCGAAGATATGAAGCCGTGTCCGCCGAGGAATGCCCCGGAGCCAACCACTTGACATTGCAAAGCAACACGTTTCAGGGCTATGGTATGTTTCATACTTCATTCACCACCCACAACTGAATTAAGGCGAAGCTAATAATATATACCTCTTTCCTCAGGCACAACCTCGCATTGTGCAGATATCCTGCTCTTCGCCAGATGAGACACAACTGGCGCTCCGAGCTGGGTTCACACGTGACCTGGGTATCAATATCCTCACCCCCCAAGGTCAGCAGAACCTCGATTCATTTCCCGTCATCCGCGGATCGCAGAGAGCCTTCCAACTCAGAAATGGAGAAGTGATGAGAGTCTGTGATTATGTTCGTCTGCACATCTGGCGCGATGGTGCCAGCCGCAGCGAGGAGGAAGAGTTTTACATCCCACTGCATGAGATCCCTGAGTTTCGAAATATCCTAGAGACTCATGTGATATTGGGCCGGGATTGCTTCCTTAAGCTCAAGGACTTTGCCGATGATCACGCGTCTCTAGCCCCTATACAGCTAGACCGGCAGACTAAGGGTACTTGCACCAGGCCATTTATCACTATCGCGATCGACGCTAACCTCGTTCTAGAGCAGAAGGAGAAGCAGCAAAAAGCCCTCGAATTGAAGAGAAAGGAGGCTCAGGAGAATGCGAACAAGAGATTGGAGCTACAACGGCAGCGCCGCCAGCAGCGTGCAGGTGCGACCGGTCGGAGTTAGCCAGCTTTGGCGCGAGCTCATGAACTTTTGGTCGAAATCTATCTATTCCCGAGTGAAATGTTATCGAATGTAGTTGAATCTGTTTACTTCGCTCATGCATCCCAGATATTGCTGATACCTTTTCTCACTTAATTATTGGTTACTTGCCCTATGTGACGGCCTGCTGAGCAGTAGCACACCACTAATGTTTCAGTGTAGTATACTACACGATAGGTTCATTTCTATGGCTATTATCGGTAGCTTATTCATGTTAAATCTTTTCCTTCGTACCTTACATAGCTACCATAGCGTCATAGTAGGCGGACAATCCTCATAGTTCAGTAATTATCCGTTCATTGGCGCGTCGGGCACCAAAAAATGCAACAAAGTTACACATATGAACCAAACAAAACGGAACGCGTTGTATAGACGCCTAAGTAATATCAAACAACCATTTATAACGAGCCTTGAGAGAGAAGTGCATGGGAGAAATGGGGTACCGGTGACGCATTGACCGCAAGTGCAAGTAAAAGAATATTCCACCTGCATAGCGTCGGGTATCATTTATTGAGCAATAACCAATCAGATGCCGAAGCTACCCCGACAGAGTCAGCTTTCAACATCATGCCGCCTCACTCTTCGCCCTCATAAGGCGTGCCTCACTCCTTCTCTCGACTGGATTTTGTTTGTTCTCCGCGGGTACATTGTTCTTTTCATCACGATTCCAGAATGCCAGTCTGCATTTCCATGCCTCAGGCCATCTCTCGTCAGTGATGCGAAGCAAGCCCTATCATTACCTATTCTGGAAATGATGCTAACGGTCGTGTTCTAGGCCTCTGGGGAGAGGGAAGTCAAGCCAGTGGTAAGAGGCAGCCAGTAACTTCCAAAACACCAAAGCCTCATCATGATCATGTATTGAGCCCTGGTCATTATCAATCTGGGACAAAGTATATAAAACTGACCCAACTGGAAGACAGTCTCATCAACGGAGTCCCCATGCCCTGTCAAGTCCAATCGATCTAGTATGTCCTGTCTCAATGGTATCTGTCGCAGCCAGCGTTTCCGCAATATATTCGTGAAGAAACATTCCTCCGTTTCCTATGAATCCAAATCTACGAGAGGAGAACCACTGTCCCCCGACTGCTCCGGTGCCGGAACGGACCCATCGTCGGAGTATCAGCAGCAGCAGTCACGACAAAATGCGAGGACCACGGCGAATCCAGCAACTGGACCACACACAGACACCCGGTATCATCATGATTCGGAACCACTAGAGGGGCGAGGCGAGTCCATCAATGTGCTTGGCTCCCTCCCTTTCGAGAACTACGAAAATGATGAATCGGAAAAGCCAGGAGCGTACAGAGATCTGGATAAGTGCGACTTCATCTACGACATAATTGTACAGTCACCAACAGGATCGAGATTTCGGCGACGGTTGACCCTCAAATTCGACGCGGATATCAATATCATGTCGGACCATATGCTACACAGACTCGGTACTGAGCTTAAACCCTATTATGGAGATCCCATTTCGATAACTGGACAGTCGCAAGTTACCCCTTTGGGAACCGTCGGTGTTTCATGGACCTTTTGTGGGCAGACCAGGATCTACAGAACCGACTTTTATGTTGTTCCGGATGCAAACTACGACTTTCTCCTCGGCAGGCCATCAATGCGGAATCACGAGCTGTATCGAGTGGATTCGGAAATTGCCAGACGGCTGAGCAAATCCTACCAGGACTAAATCGGTACCCAGTGGGCTTGATGGGGCGGAAATGTCATGGTTGAGTATGTACCTAAACCCACGTTTGTTTGCCTTTGATTCATGTAGGTTGCCAACTGGCACTTTTGGCTGTGATATGTGGCACAATTTGAGCTGTTAGAATGCGATAATGCCTGATCTAATCGCCTGCAAGGGTCAAATGTCCAGGGGGGATCGCAAGGAAGACCACGACAGTGTGTTGTGCTGTCATTTAGGTTGTTAGGTACTGGATCAAATAGTCTGTTTAGTTGAATATTTCTAGTCCGTACTCTTCCTTCCTTTTAGTGACTACTTATATGCTTCTATAATTGTTACTTTCATGATAATGATCAAGGCATATTGCCGTGAATCTCAAGTCCTATTCAGCACATAAGTACTTTTGATAAAGAGTATCCGTCTAAATTGTTTAAAGAGTTCGATACACAAGGGACTTTCCCACCCCAATACCAAGAACCAGACCTCCCTCCCCACACACAGAGCTCTTCATAACAAACAAATAGACAGACAGATCTCAGCCAATATGGAAGACAACAACCTGGAAGGATACGATAAGCTAGCGGCCGTAATGGCCCTGGACTCTGGATCCTGCATCTTCCGCCGATTTGCCAAGCTCAACGCGAAAAATCTGCTCTATCTCCAAGCGGAGTTGGCCGATATCGAAGAAGAACTGAAGGATATCATTGCTGAGGACAAGAAGTCTGCATCATCTGAGAAGGCAAATTATCCTTACTCAGTATGGGAGCTGAAGGAATCTCTTCATCGGAAAGATGAGTATCCCGAGCAGTGGATGAAGGTTCTTGAGGCACGAAAGATGTTGAATGAGTATAGTACGTTATCTTTTGCTTCCATTTCCTTTCCAGAATGACTTTTACTCTATATATGCTGTCCAACATCTCTCTTACACCTCTGCAGATACAGCACTTCTCCAACAATCCCAACTCCTCCGGTTCAGCAAGCCGGAGACAGACGATCTCGAAGTCCTCCAAGACTGGCTATCCCGGGAGCAGAGCGAGAAAAAGCTCCTCTATCCAGAGAATCAGTGGATCGGTAACAACGCCAAAGATTTGGTTGCATTGCATAGTCGGCATGACAGCACAGACAAATTCACCCGTCTCGTGTATACGCGAGTCATTCCGTTGTTCCATAAATGGCTAGGATATCGGAATACCGTACGTTGCACTCCACAGCCCCCTTCGTACTCGCCTACCTACGGATCTAGCTAACCGTCACCTCTAATCCAGGCCAGAAAAGACATCGAAGCCGGTGTATGGTACTACGATAACCAACGAATCCGATCCTGGACATATGTAGTGAGCTTGCTGATCTCAGCCCTTCTACCTGCAACGTCGGTGGTCGCGCTGTATTTCATCCAGCAGACGGCGGCTAAGTTTATTGTGATTTTCGTGTACAATGTCATATTCGTGCTGGTGATGGGGCTCATGGTTAAGGCGAAACGGGTGGAGATTTTTGCAACGGCCGCAGCGTGAGTTCTTTATTTTCATTCTTTTTAGCCTCCTGGATAGATATCAGCTAACACTGTTTATAGATTCGCTGCGATCCAGGTGACCATCCTTACGAGTGGGAATGGCAGCTCTTGATATGAACATGGAGGTTTCTCGTATGAGGTCGGGATCTGTCAAAAAAAAAAAAAAATAAATAAATAAATAAAATAAAAACATACAACAGAAGGGATTCGCTGGTGGTCACCCACCCAACTACTAACCTCCCGGCGTGTGGCTTGAGTACGGCTGAGCGGACGGGAAGCCCTATTTTCCACACCCTGTGGTCGTATGTACTTGTTTACATATTGGAATAGTATATAATGTCTGAAATTTAATGCCCAAGCCCAGTATCATACCTAACACACCCTACCTATACACAGACCAAGCATGCTGCAACAGTCATTGCTCTAGATCACCGACAGAAGTTGCCTAGATTCAGAGTCCACCTTGACTATCAAGTGAATTGTATCATCCCTAATAATTTGAATTTTCTGATACTGCTTCATTGTCTTTCTAAGGTTGTACAGTATAACTTAATGATTATGGCGAGGTACACTTAACCTATGGGGAATTACTCAATTCTTATATCATACTGGGAAGGACTAGGTTCAGAAGGCAACGAGGTGACTGCCTATACGTATCGGTACTGTTCACTTCTCATACAAACTCACCCATGAAGAGTTTATTTTTCTACTGAACTGGACATGTCAATCTGCTGTCGAATATCAATGCATGTTCGTGCTATTCCGTACCCGTTCTGGATCTCTCAATCGCCGGTCTTCAATGGCCGACACTGTGCGTCATATACCCACTCTCCCGGGTATTAACTGGATAACGAAAGGAATAAAAAAAAACACAAAAAGAAAACGTCAGCGACAGGACTCGAACCTGTGCGGGCGAACCCAATAGATTTCTAGTCTATCGCCTTAACCACTCGGCCACACTGACTCCTGTTGCTTTTCTTGCTAAATCGGTCAAAAAGCGTCGACACATCCGCTCAGTTAACATAGCGACTTCATGCAAGTTGATTTTGATCCGAATGGTCGAGATCAGACGCCGAGGTGGGATCCACTTTCCACCGAAATACGATAGACTCACATTCAAAAGCCAATTGGCCGAGGATAATTCTATCCCGCACAGACAACTGAGTATGCCGGATGCCCTGGTTGAACCAAGTTAACCGTGTCGATGAAGGTCTAGCTAGCTATTTCATCCCGTATAACGGTAGCATTATATACCCCCTCCAACTCCCTAACCATCCTCCCGACCCCCTCATAAACCCCATCCGCTTTCATCGACGCTCTCAACGCCTCAATCCCCATATATAACTCCTCCTCAAGTCTCTCTGCATCCTGTATCACTGTCCGCTCACTCGGCCGATCGAGCAGCTCATAAACACTGCTCAGGTTTCCCGCAGACAACGCCGCCCTCACACGCCATAACACCATGGACAGTACGTAGAAGCTCTGCATTCCACACCACGCCATATACGGTAGCGAGCGGGGAGAAGCCACCGACTGCTTCGAACCCCTACTACTAAGTCCAAATCCCAGTACTGTCTCTCCATTCGCAGGAGTATCGGAGTACATCGGATTCGGTGTAGGCAGGTGACGGAAAACGCGAGATATCAGCAGCGCAGAGCGAATGCAGATGCGCATGGATTCTTGCTCGTCGAATGGGAAGATTGTGTCGATTTCCGCCCGTCGGGATGCGGAGAGGGGAGTGCTAGTTCCGCTGGTACTGATATTGTTGCTTGCAAGGCTGTCGAGAGGACGGTCAGGGAAGGCGCGGACTCGATGGAGAAGTAGTCTAGCTGTGTGGATAAGCATGCGTGATATCGCCCAGAGAACGCGCTCTGCATCGGCCTCGGTGCCTTGGCAGTTGGCTATGCAGCGGTAGCGGTCGGTTTCGGTGGCTATGTCGAGGAGGGAAGAGTCGAGGTGTTTGATTTCGTTATGGAAGGAACATGGCAGACATCCTTGATCGTGGATGGTTTCGTTGGAGAGCTGGCGCGTGATGGCGCAGCTGCGGTGGAGGAGATTTTGTGCTTGTACGAGGTAGGGCCATGGCTGATGCTTGTTAGAGAGGGACATTAAGTGGAAGGTAGTTGCGTGCGCACCTCACGACAGCCACGAATTACTGTATAGGGAGTAGTTATGCGGAAGTCGTCGCTGGTTATTATGGGTGCCTATATCGCCTAGTCAGTGAAGTCATGCATATGCGACTGGACATTGCGAACAGACCGAGGCTGTCAGGATAGAAGAATGATAGACGAGGAACATCTGCGACAGTTATTATAAACCTATAGGCTATGGACCAAGAAACTCAAGTGACATACTGTCAACCACCAGCAGCGGCGAATAGCGTCGGAACAAGTAGCTGCCGACTTCTCTGCATGTAATGATAGGTCCATAGCCATGGTTAAAGCCTGATTGGCACGTATACGCATTTTGAAGGCATTTCCCCGCTGGCAGCATTCGTACAGGCTGAGCAGCGCTAGTGCAAGGACCGGCTCTATTTGGCGCGGCACATCCGGGTGCAAGGGGCTGCATGGCCCCTGAGTCAGATCGAGATTGGAAGACGGCTCGAGGGACTCTTCCGATGCATCTAGAGCCGAGCGTGCAAGAAGATCGGCATAAGAGCGTCGCAAGGCGGCAGCCTCATCGTCCGCCGCGTGCACGTCTCCTGGCGGCGGTATCAGGGCCAGCATCGCTGCCAAGGCCAAGCCCAGTGAGGTAGTCGGCCAGTAAGGCAGATGAGATGCATTTGCCTGAGTCAAGCGGATACTCAGTGTCTCGGGCTTGTCCGCATACTGAGACACAGCTGGTGGAGGTAGTAAAGGGAGATATGGATGGATGAAGATATAGTAGGCATTGATACTGGAGGACGATTAGAGAACAGTCTGGCGACATCGCAGGAACATGACGTACAGATCCTGATCGCACCGATAAGCACGGAGGCTCCGTGTCGGATGGCCCACAGTCTCCCGGAACTCCTGACCGGTTCTAGGGCCTTTATGTGATGACGGAAATCCCGAGCTGTCTCTTCCTTGCAGCGTATCGGATGGTCGGGATCCGGTTTCGATCGGAGATGGAGACAATAGAGAAACCGGGGTAGCTGCGGTGGTCTGCAATGTATGGGGAGGAGCCGGAGTATACGCATCATTCGTGAAGGGATTATCGCTGATCCTGGTTGCATTTCGCAATCGTTGAGCCTTTTTCATAGCCCGCTCTTCGGCGGCAACAGGACCCCGTCGAGCGCCTCCTCGCCGACTCGGCTGATATTGGCATTCTTGTTGATGGATAGTACACTACAGAGGTTACTAGAGTTCAGACTAGCCGCTTGAACAAGACTCAGCTCACATTGGCGCACGGGTTTTGCCCGTCACAGCGAATTTTAGAAGCACGACTGTCCACATGTCAGAATTTGGTGCCTCGCATTAATTTTTCGGTACTCGGTTACTTACCAGGCCAGACACGCCACCTTTACCGGTCGAAAAGTAGAAGGCATGGATGCACTTTCCTGTTTATATATCTGTTTTTTTGCTTCTCTTGTAAATGTTTATCAGTTCAGGGCGGTGCAATATCAGAGCACGCATCATCTAGTTCTTGGGAAAGGATGGTGGGTTCGGCGTCTGAAGTTTCGGCGAATGAAACGGGTGTTAGTCAATCATCGGATCTGATTGCGCCACTCCTCGGCCTTTCGGGGACCCACCTGCCCCCTCCTTTGACAGACGCGGTGCTCTTCGTATTTCGATCTAAAACGGCCGATCCATCTGTCCACTTGTCCTACACTCTTCTTCTACTTTTCTAGCATGTTTCAATGATCCTGAAAGGCATCCCAACATGACGACAGAAACAGTTCAAGCCATTCCAGCAAGCGAGGAATACTACGACCTCGGCTCCTACGGGCACATTATCAGCACCACCAGCCCGGACACCCAAACCTGGTTCAACCGAGGTCTAACATGGTGCTACGCCTTCAACCACGTCGAAGGAGCCTACTGCTTCGAACAGGCCATTGCCAATGATCCGACATGTCCGATGGCGTACTGGGGACTTGCCTACGCTGTAGGTCCAAACTACAACAAGCCCTGGGAGAAGTTCGACAAGAGAGACCTGGACGCCTGCATCAAACGAGGCTACGAAGCCGCCCAAAAAGCCAAGGAACATGCGGGGAACGCAACGCCCCTCGAACAGGCTCTCATCGAAGCAATCCAGTCTCGTTTCGTGGCCAACACCCCACCCGACAGTTACCCAGCCATCAACAAGCGCTACGCCGCCGCCATGAAGCAAGTCTACGACGCATTCGGAGACGACATCGACGTAGCCACGCTCTACGCCGACGCACTAATGAACATGACTCCCTGGGCTCTATGGGACCTATTCACCGGAAAGCCAAACCCCAACGCGCCCACTGTGGAAGTAACAGCCGTTCTGGAGCGCGCACTCACCTACGAGAAAGCGAACCTCCACCCGGGCCTCCTTCATCTCTATATCCACTACATCGAGATGTCCCCCACCCCAGAACTAGGCATAAACGCCGCCAATAACCTCCGCGACCTAGTCCCGGACGCCGGCCATATCCACCACATGCCCACCCACCTGGACATCCTCATCGGCGACTGGCGGCGCTCCATCGCCTCGAATTACAACTCGACCCTCGCAGACGACAAATACTTCCGCAAGGCCGGCGCCGCGAACTTCTATACCTTCTACCGCATGCATGACTACCACTCGTTGATCTACGCAGCCATGTTCGCCGGGAAATCCCAAATGGCGCTCGACGCAGTCACCCGCATGGAAGCCACCGTGCCCGAGGAAGTCCTCCGGATCCAGTCCCCGCCTATGGCGGACTGGCTTGAGCAATTCCTGACCAGTCGGCTGCATGTCATGGTGCGGTTTGGCATGTGGGAGGAGCTGAAGCATAAAGAGCTCCCCACTGATCAGACGCTCTACTCGGGGACTACGGCTATGACGCACTACGCGCGAGGAGTCGCTTTCGCGGCCACCGGGGATGTGCCTGCGGCGAGGAAAGAGCAGGAACGGTTCCACCAAGCGTGGAAGCGCGTCCCGGAGACGCGTCTCGCGTATAATGGGAAAATGGTCGACGTGCTCCAGGTGGCGGCGGCCATGTTGGAAGGGGAGATTGAGTATCGGTGCGCGAATTACGATCAGGCATTTACTGCCCTGCGTCGTGCTATTGAGATCGAGGATAAATTGCCCTACAGTGAGCCGTGGTCGTGGATGCAGCCTTCGCGTCATGCCTACGCGGCGCTGCTGATGGAACAGGGCCGTTTGGAGGACGCGGCGCAGACGTACCGGGCGGATCTGGGGCTGGATAATACTCTGGTTCGGCAGTGCCGTCATCCGAATAATGTCTGGTCGCTGCAGGGGTACCATGAGTGTTTGGTGAGATTGGGGAAGCTGGATGAAGCGGCGATGATCGAGCAGTCGGTTAAATTGGCTCTTGCTGTGGCGGATATACCCATTAAGGCGTCGTGTTTCTGCAGGTTGGATACTTCGCAGGCGCCGCAGGTTCTGGAGGGGTGTTGCTCTAAGGAGTAATGTTGGGAGGTGGTTGCCATTTGGATGGTTTTTGATGGGATATCATGTATATAAATGCGCTCGAAATTAACATATCCAGACTGAGCAGTCTGAGTTTGTGAGATACCAGTTTTCCTTCATACCCCTGAAACAGTCCTTTTGACTTCAATCCAACCCACAAGCAATAGAAATTCCTTAGAAACCAGGACAATCAAACGCCACCCTATACCAAGTGCACAGATCATCGCCGTCCTTGCAGTCATCCCAAACACCTCCCGAAGGCATGCTATACCCATACAAGCCATCACTGTACGCGATCTCATATTTGAGATAGCAAGACGGATAGCCAAAAATGTTCTCAATGTCCAGAGTATACGGCAGCTGCGAAGTCATGGCGTCTCCCTCGGTGAAGTTCTCCATGTGGCCGATGATGTTGCATGCGTGATCGAAGATGTAGGCGGCGTTCTTTACTTGGTGGTAGCAATCGATCCCAGGATAGATTTGGTATACGCCGAATTGGCAGCTGCCTGCACCTTGGGGTTCGCAGAGTTTGGCTCCGCTGGGGAAGTCGTCGCTGTCGGAGGCGAGGGTGAGGGTGGGTATGAGGGAGAGAAGTATGGTTGGGATGAAATGGGTTGTCTTCATTGTGGTTGTATCTGCCTATCCTGGGTTGTGGTTTGAGTGTTTGGTCAGGCGATGAAAGTAAGCTGAATGCTGGGGGGTATGATGGTTCAATGCATGTAGGGAGATGTAATGTAGAACAACACAACACGTGTGCCCCTGCCGTATCTTATAGACTTCTCTTCCCGCTTACTGGCGCGGCTGATCGTGTGTGCTGATGCAGGATCAGGCACCGCCCCGGATGGGATGGGGATCGGCAGGGCCAGCCAGGAACTGGGGCCAAACGGGCCAGAGAAAGGGGCCAAAGGTGCGGAGGGAGCGGGTCTGCCTTGTACCTTGCAGGTATAGATTTTGCGACACGCTGAAAGCCTGAACATGTCTTCGATGCAGGGTGTTGTGAGCTTATTGTAGTCTAGGGGTGATGTGCCGAACGGGACTCCACGATCTCTGACGAGCAACGCCCAGTAGTTGTGTAGAGGTCGTTACCCTCGGTATGATGGAATGGAGCCCGGGTCAAATGGAATTACTGGTAGGCCAATAAGATGAATACTCAACTAATATCATGAATACCAGTATGCTGGAGTAGAAGCAGTCTAAAAGAAGAATTGAGGTAGCAGCCATTCGGTTGACAAGACGAACCAATTTAGGAGAATTGGCCCCCATACGGGGCTGTATTCTGTCGGACATGGCCGACGGTCAGAGCGCGGATGTACGGATAGTAGAAAACAAAGCGTTGGTCTGTCATTATTTGTGTCTGTCTAGGAACGACGCCTGGCACTTTTGTGGGTGACAAGTTACATTGTTGACATCGTGCTTGGGAGGGGACAGCTTCCTGGAGGAGGACAATGGGAAGGCGCTAATGCCACGGAAAGATTCCCGCTTAGTTTGTTGGGTCTGGTCGGGCAATAAATGAGCTGCGGGTTATGTTTCTCGCGGGGTGTAATGCAAAAGATTGAAGAGAATTGGATAAGGAAACACACATGCAACCGGCATAAAAAAGGCAAAAAGTCAAATCAAGCACACACGCCATTTATTGGCGCTGCTGGGAATCGAACCCAGGTCGAAACGGCGCTGCGGAGAACCACAACGTTTCATGATGACCACTACACTACAGCACCTTGATTTGTGAAAGGCGGCCGCCAAAAATGAATTATGTGTCACAGCAAGCCTTCAACAATAAACTTCGATTCAAACTGCACACATTTGAAGGTCGGGGGGATTTGGATGCAGGAATCATGCTATCAATCCAGGAATAGCCTAATAATCGCACCTGAGGCTTATACTCAGTTTCCAGCTTTTTTTTTTTTCTTCCCGACGTTCAACCTATGACACTCTTTGGTGACATTGGGCCGCCACACTACATAATATATACTAACAGTTACCCGGGACGGCTTAGTGAACGCCATATACCACCCATAAATGTAGAAGGGGACTCATCATACCAGCCTGGCGTAAGCGCATCTAAACAAGAGAAAAACCCGAAGAAGAGAAGCTGCACCACAAGTCCGATGGCGGGGATTCTCTGACCGAAGTTCCGCATGCTGCTGATTGTTTGCATGCCCCCTTTTGCGAGCTGCGGGAGAAACACCGAATGGTCCCCAGTCACGAAGAATTTTATCACTTTGCTAGGTGCCACTATAGGTACGTGTAGCTTCCCCGTGTAGAAAACGATGCGAATGTAGACCATGTGAATCGTAACTGCGTAGACCGAAGGTGGGAGGATGATGAACATGGACTGGTAGGCGTACTATCGTGCTTGCGAGCTGAGATTAATCGGAAAACGTAGTCGAGTGTCATCACTAGGCAAGGAAAGATACCAATTAGTTCCTGAGTTTGTGCGTGCTGGAGAGGAGAAAACTGTGCTAGAAGCACCGATGAGAAAGGTCGTGAAAAACCATGTCTTCAACCCGATCATTTCGCCGAAGGTGAGCAATCGCACACTTCGAACAAGTACATTGCCAAAATTGCCCCTGCGCTAGCCTAATCTTAGAAATAGCAGCCAGTAGACCCCATCTTGTAGCGAGGGGAGTATTGAAGAGAGCGGGGTGTGAACAAAGAAGAATTCGAATAATTCGAGCCAAAATGCGGGCCACAGATGCAGAAGTACAGCAAGGTATAAAGAGCGTCGTTGTATGTGCTGCGCTTGATGAGCCACGACTGGAGAGGTTGTAAATACGCAGATAAAGAAGGAAGGAAGAGAAAGAATGGTTACGAGAGTGCAAAAGACGCCACACCAAGGTATTTACTTTCCTAACTTATTGGACGGAGCTGGCTCTGCCCAGAGCTGACCTGCAGAAATCGTGCGATGAAAGCAGGCCGACATAAACATCCTGACTACCAAGAAACGCCCCTCTTTCTCTTCCTCGCAGTATCATCTGAAAGCACCAGAAAACCCCCAAAATGTCCGTCCGGGTCTTCATCTACGCCTACCGCAAACCCGATCGACCCTCAAACCTTCGAGGACCGCTATGAAGCCCACATCCACCTGGTCGATCGTCTCTCCGGCAACAACTTTCCCCCATCTTTCAAGCGCACGTACTTAGTGCACACTACTGTTGAAAATCTAGCATCGCAACAGCAACAACTCGAGGACCCAGTTCGTCGTTCAATTTGCCATTGGACGTCTTTCTGGATAAGGAGGGCGCTACCGCCACGCCGGCCAGGCTGCCTGTATGCTAATGTACAACTGAACTGGATTTGAGATGATCGGATACGGTGCCAGAAGCGACTCGCACAACGATCCCGGCAGTTTGATGCCGTGCCACCTCCAAGCTGTGTTTATCCTCAAAACAATCGCCTTTTGGACTGGAAAGCAATATGCGTAGAAGACAGGGATTTCAACGAGGAGGCAAGTAACATAGAAAAGGAGGCTAGTAACTCATGAGATGACAGGCCATGACTTGGCATACGGAGAATATGAATTGAATCGAGTGAACTGAAAATGTCTTTGTCCAACAACACTTCCTGCTTCCTGCTTCCCGCTTTTACTGATGTTGGGATAAGCTGTTCTCGGATTCTTCGACTCCCATTGTGACATCAGGGTCACTTGATATGTCAGTCAGGTTATCGTGCTTCGAGTAGTGTGGCATCGAGACAACACACCTGGTAACAGTCACGACTGATAGCATGCTCTCAAATTGAACAATGCTTAGGTTCGCTTGGTTGAGCACAGGTAATGTCGTCTGTCGGGCAGGAGTGGATTGATCATCTAAGGGGCCACATGTGGGCCTGAATCAGCCTTTCTGTGAGAACATAAGATAACGATCATGGGCCACTCACACAGGTGTAGACACAACAGGCTGTCTAATGGTATTCGATAGAACTACCTTATCATCAGTTGCCATTTCCCACGAAAGAATCATAGAACTTACCTATTGGATGACACCACTGTAGAAACAGGACCATTCAGCTGGAGGGCGACTCTTCAATATAGTGTCCCACCGACCTAGAACAGTGAGCCTCCATTATCCTCTTGTCCCTGTCTGAAGCAGAAAGATGATCCTTTGCCGCCTGTTTTGGTGGCTCGCCAGTCGATCGAGTGCTCCTTGGGCGTCACTAGTGGGCTGGCCTCAAGGTCTTAGGAGTTAGAGCAAAGACTAAAGAGAGCCCACGAAATTTCTTCGCCGTTCATTTCGCCTCCACCGGTTCACGGTTTGGTCGGGTGCTCAGGTGGAGGCTCACCCTTCTGGGTCGATGGAACACCATATCGAAGAATAGAGCAGAGAGAGCTCACAAAGATCCTGCGCCGTTGATTCTGCCTCCGACGGCTCACGGGTCGGTCAGGTGCTCAGATGGAGGCTCACCCTTCTAGGTCGCTGGGATACGATATCCATATCGAAGGATAGGCCTCCCAAAGGGACAGTGTTTTCATTGCCCCGTCTAAAGAGCAGGACAATTTTCTACCGTCTATTCCAACAGCTCACAAGCCGATCGACTGCTCTCTGGGTGTCACTGAGGTCCGTCCTTCTAGGTGGGTGGGCCTCAAGGTCTTAGAGCAAAGCTCTTAGAACCTACGACAATTCTTTGGCGCCTGTTTCAGCAGCTGACAAGTCGGTCGAGCACCCTCTGAGTATTACTGAGACTCACCTTTCGATACAGTATCCCACTGATCTGGATGGGTGGGCCTTCATAAGGGACGGCTCTTAGAGCAGGTCGTGTACTTGTCGGAAGCAAAAGCGTCAGCAGGAAAACTTCATATTGCTTCAACATTGGAAAATGGTGCTTGAGAAATAGAAGGCGTCCAGTTAGAAGCAAGGTGGAGAAACGTGGATGTGTGAAAGTTGTAAAAGAAGGGGATGCGTAAAGGTTGTAGAAGATGAGATACGGCTGTAAGAAGAAAGGAAAGGAAGGCTTACTACCGGTTGCTCGTTCTAACCACACTTCTGCTGGCTTGCTTGGGCTCCGTAAGGAGAACGATCACACAGCCACTTCCCGGTTCCTGCTTGTCTGTTCCTCGTGATGCTCGTGTCCTCCCCTGGTGATTCAAACGCAGCGTGTTTGGGTCCTCTACCAGCGTATACCCGGATCTTCGGCCGTGTCAAGCATCATTGAAAACGATCAAAACTTTTAGGTCCCCGATAGAACTCGATTGGATGACACCACTGCAGGAGGCCCTATATTAAACTGCCTCAGCAACAGACGACCTGAAGTTGAGTATTCAGTACGGTGCAATGTTGATGACATAGGTTGCAGAGTACTTACAACATTCGTTGTCTCAGCTCTGACACGTTCGCGGTTCTGAATCTTTGGCTTCCGACCGAGTGCCACAGAGACACACCCTTCTAGGTCTGTGAAACCCCTAAACAAGGGTGGGCCTCCAGCTCTTAGAGCAGAGCTCTTAGAACGAAAGTTTGGGTCTTCGTGCCCCTGTCTGAAGCAAAAAGATGATTCTTTGCCGTCTATCTCGGTCTCCGGCGACTGACCGGCCGATATGGCGCCAAAGAGGCCCGCCCACCCTTCTAGGTCCGTGGGATACCATATGGAAGGGTGGGCCTTCATAAGGGACAGTATCTTCGTGTCCTGGTCGGAAGTCAAAAGCGTTAGTGGGATCGTGCGTTACGCAGAAAGCAAGCAAAAAGTACCTGAGCAAAAGTCGTCCTGTTAGAAGCAGGCGAGAGAAAGGGAAGCGACAAGTGATGGGTGTGAGAAACGAGATTGGATGATAGGAAGTAAATAATATGTTTACTTGACTTGCTTGTGAGTAGATGTAGCGTGAAGCTCAATCTGATTGTCAAAGTAGAAAAGGTGCAGATTCGAAGATTCGATCCTCGATAAAGATACCAGTAAATGGATGCAAAGGGTGATGAGGGAGTCATTGGGAAGGTGCCCCTGCCGCCTATGAAGGAAGGTGAGAGATACGATGACCAGAACACGCAGCCATAATTACCGGTACAGCTTGACGCGTCGATTGTTGTCATGGTTTTTTTTTGTACGTGACCGCTGTGGAGACCGAAGAAGCAGGTGAAAAAGTATTCAGCTGTTTACTTTCAGCAAGTAGCCAATACAACTGAACTGCCATCATCTTCAGTCGCACCCAGCATATGCGTGGGCGTATGAAGCGTCGACGATCTTAACCCTGTCTAACCGGGTGTATTTCTATCGATTTCAACGGTGATAATGTTTCTGTTGCATCTGTCGCTGTCAGGCACAATGAATATTCCGATGATGGTCGGTGTTTTCTTTTCGGAAGTGAGAATGTTATTCTGCTACCAGAGCAGATTGGTTCTCGGATCTTGTCTGTGCCGGACGCATCAGGAGTTCGAAACGTACCAGCTATGGGGTATTCCATGTCGAGTTTGACGTCTTGGTGAATACCTTCCATGGGATTTGGACGCTGACAATCGCAGTTGACGATCATATCTACAAGCAACCAGCGAATGGGACATGAATCCACCATCCTTTGGCGGTCACTGGTTTGTGAACAGAGAACTGGGCATGCTGCTGGAGGGGAGCCAAGATAATTCAGCAATTAAGCATTCTATTCTTGACTGTATTTAGACACCGTTTGATACTAACTTCACATGTACATAGACTATTACTATTATCCTCACGGCCCACAATACACACCCTCGTCCGTCTCATCCATATCCTCCCACGAGTTCCTCATCTCCTCGCCATCGCCCATCATCTTCCAGAGATCCCACAGTGCCCGAGGCGAACACTTCATCCATCCCGGGAAAGCATCATACTGGTCCACTGTCGGCCACGCCTCGAGCACCTTCACAAACCGCGTCGTTTCGTGGACGTGGCTGGGCCCCTCCGCCTCCAGACCCTCTACCGATGCATTCAGTAGCGTGAGCAGGGACTCCTCATCGATGACAATGCACATTCGATCCGAGTTGAAGAGGCCGCGACGGTTCTGTCCTTCCACAAAGGCCTCGAAGTGATCCCGGACTGTCTCCATCGAAGCCCCCGCGAACCGCGCTGCGTCTTCAATGACGGTGGACTGGTATTTGTCCCGGATACCCTGGTAGATGGCGGGATCTACTCCGGGAGAATTTTCGCTATAGGAGGCGCACTCAGACAAGAGCGATTTCTTGATGCAGGTGTCGAGGTAGCGGAGGATGGCGGGGAATGCGGCGTCTGCCTGCGCGGAGAATGTGGTGCGGTAGATTGTGTATCCCCAGCGCTGCTCGATCTGGAGTCTGTTGTGCAACTCCGCAGTGGATCCGGGTAGCGGTGCGAATGTCATCTTGGATATAAGGCGGGAAGGGAAAAGGTAAGGGGAAAGGGAAGAAGGTGAGACAAGACGGGAGGATAAATAATGTTAATGGGTGTCTTAGCTAAGATAGTCATCCGGAAGACTTGGCGGACACTACTTAGTTCCTTTGTGTGGTAGAACATCGTGCTATGGAGCATTCACATACTTGATCCTACGGGGTCTACACTCGACTGCCGACCCACCAGATGCATAGATCAAATTTAGAATTTGCTTAGAAGCCCCTTTTATCAACGCGAAAATACCCTTTCTCTCGATATAGATTAGCCACTCTAGGTCAGGTGAAGGTTAAGATATAACGGTCAGGTTAAGCCGCTCTATATATAGCGTAGCAGTCATAATCTACTATATTATACTCTTCTTGATCTTTATCAGTAATACAGGGTATAGCTTTAACCGGGGCAATAGTTACTCTATTATAGTATATTATTAAGATATAAGCGGATCTATTTGATATCAGGGTGCTGAGAGGTTGCGATCTGGGGATTTTATATAGTAAAATTGGTTTATTTCTAAGTCTAGTAGCGTCGCAGTCAAAATAATAATATTTTCAAGAAGATTATATTCGATTTGCTGCTATTGATAGTACTTATTAGGAGTATCTTCCTATCCAATAAAACTGCCTCGGAATAACCATTGATATCGGTATGAATTCGAGCCCATCCAACGAACGAGCCTCCTGTGGCACACGGGCGAGGGAAGGACGTAGCAAGATATTAGCCTCAGCATGCGATGATCTCATGAATTTCATCGAGTAGTAGACCGCGAATCCCCAGTGAATCGCACACCTGAATCTTTCTACTCGTAATTGAAGTGAAGATGACTCTAGGGGAAGTCACTCCAGCTCCTGGAACAACATATAATTCTAGTCTATCTTCGTTTTCCATCGCTCGGCCCCTCGACGCTCAGTCATCCTGGGGGGCAACACCAAATTACACATTTTTATGCCTCGAAGTCAGAAGAACCGGCATATCATGCACCACAAAGGTCAGAATATTATCCGTGACACACGGGCGCAAAGGGTTCGCCAAATCGATATGGAAATGGCGGAAAAGCTAAGCGATTGTAGTATTAGCCCACTACGTATACCTATAATTCCCTCGTTCCCCCTTTCTGCTCGAAGGGCTTCATTTACTCACCTCGAAGAGCACCTTTTGGATCTCACACAGTGCAATATGTCTGATGGAGGCGTTAGAAAAGGTTTATCGACCGGTTAGTTCCACAAAAGATCTGCCTCTGCATGGTGATCGGGGGTGGGTGGGCAAATCATCGAGGAGAGAAAACTCACTTCCCGAGGCACGTGGTCAATCCGGCACTGAAGCATAGATTCGCCTTGTCGTACGCGTTAACGGTTTCCGCGTCGGTCAGCCACCGTTCAGGGCGGAAGAGGTCGACATCGTCTCCAAAGACCGACTTATTTCTTCCGAGTGCCCACATACTGAAGCCTAGGGACCCGGTTAGTAGCTGATCGGGTTTTAATGCCCGAAGCATCTGGCGAAAATCAAAAATTTTGCACACCCACCCACTTCAGTACCTCCAGGCAGAGAATGTCCACATATAGTCGCTCCCTGTGGAGGGACAAGGCGAGGAAATGGTGTGCTAGAGGAATCCCTCTGGTCAGTATCAAGAACGATGGGCAGGGTGCTGTGTCAAAAACATACCCAATCGGTGGATGGATGCGAAAGATTTCTTTGACGATGGCCCCGAGATATGGAAGTGCTTTAGTCTCACGGTAGGAGATGACCGGAGTCGAGACGGCCGCATTGGCCAGCTTCTCCGTGCTTTCAATCTCATCCATCAATTTTCGATAGACCCGCGGGGTGCCGACGATATAGACAACTGCGACGCGGAGAATAGTGGCGACAGATTCCGGGCCCGCAATGCTAGGGAACAAGTCACTCTTCATGTTGGTCAATAGCAGTGAAGGGGCAGGTGAAATACACTGGAGTGAACGCCTCCACTTCCAATTCACGCTGTGGAATCCCCTGGCCCTTCTCATCGCGATACTGAAGGAACCGATGCAGCAGATCTTTGACCCCAGAAGGGTTTCCTTCCCGGACTCTTCGCCGCACCTCGTTGATTGCCATCTAACAAGCCCGCAGCAAATTATTTAGTGCTGCTGTAAACAGAGACGCGCTCAACAAACTGGAGACAAATCATACATACCCCTCTGATCATGCCAGGACCCCAATCATCCGTGGGCTTGGTACCGAGAAGCGGGTTGGCCCAAGGATGGTTGATGAATTTTTGGAGCTCCGGAAAAGTCGTCATGATTCGGGTCACATTGAAGAGCTCTGTAAGAGAGCCGATAATTGAATTGACATCTTTCCCCTGTTGAATGAATCCGACGCGGTTGCTGAAAGCAAGATCCATGATTGCGTCAAAAGCAACTGGAATGCCCGACAGTCCCGGTTGGAGGTCAGCAACACAAAAACTAGGTAAATAAATGATGGATTGGACTCATTGGACTGCTTACAAAAATGAATGTAATCCGACAAATCGCACACTTTCCCGGTCGAGGCGAAGCGGGTCTCCAATGCGAGAATAAACTCTTGAATCGATTTGTCCAGGAACGGTTCCAGCTCATGCATTGCATCGGGATTATACTGACATCCACAGGTTTAGGGTTAGACACGATTCCGAATTGCAGGCCAGCATGAGGAGACAAACCGCCTGTGCAATTCTTCTGCGTTGGGCGTTATGTTGATGCATAGTTCGGGCAGTCCCAACACTCTGGAAACCAATCTGAGGGTCTAAGGTGATAAACCAGTCGGATCGATTCCATTTGTGGACTTCATGGATATAGGCCGGATCATTGACCACCACGTAGTTTGGGGCTGCACGATAGATGGGGCCATATCTTTCGTGCGCCTGGATATCCCTCCAATGAAGCTCCCGGCTGTACACTTGGCGTAGAAGCCAAAGTCTCGAGACTGAGGCCCAAAACGGTCCAGGGACTCCTCGCAAAGGGTCATTCCGCCGGTAATGGAACAGGAGCACCAAGGCCGCCAGCACCGGACCGGCTACCACGGAGAAAGAGAAGAATAATGTCCACATTGTCAGTCAAACGGCCAGAAGGTGGTAGCGGGCTGGATCAATTACTCCTTTTTGTACTTTTCGCCTATTAAAAGGCCACAAAAGGGGGGAGGGGAGGGGGAAGGTTGCCTCCCGAGACTCTCCTCGTCATGCAGCGATGCAAGGGGGATCAGAATTTCTGACGCATGTCTCATGCTTTCTTCATTGAAGCGCATAGGTCCTGTGCATCACCACCAACATGGCTTCCCCGTGGCCCGAACTGTGTAGGCTGGGAAGCAAGAGTCTATAAGTCGGTAAGCTTAGTTATTTTGATGTCAGGGATCCATATTAATCCCATTAACGACAACTCCGAGTATGCTCAATTGATCCGCGTATACTGATACGTGGCATTTTTGTGAGTCAATCCTAGAAACAATCCATATATTCTAATAACTAATAACTAAATTTCTCGCGACAGTGACGCAAACTGTCCCAGTAAAGTGGCGTACTGGCGAACAGTCGATTGTGCCTACGTCAACTTTCTAACCATACAAAGAGCTCGAATTTACGCCTTCTGTGCAAGCTTGAGCTGATAAAAGGCTTTACAACCAACGCATCAACAAAGATCAGTTCATGCCACATATCTGATGGAGGGAAAGGGGAGGTCTTACCCAGGTCACAGGTCGGATCAGCCCAAACTTGGACTGGGAGGACTCCGGCCTTGTCGAAGAGTTCCTCGCGCTCGGAAGAGTTATACTTGTGACTGTATGCGAACCGGATCTTTTCGCCTTTCCTCACGGTGATGTGGTCCAATGGGGCGCCCAGCTGGATATCACGGTCCCGAGGGGTGTAGGAGGCTTCGTGCCGCCCCATCACCGGATTATATTCACTGAGATAGTACCAATCCTCGGATTGAAAGACCTCCGTCACATGGCCTTTGGCATCGCTGTTGGCATCTTGAATAATGGTGCTAGCATATTGTAGACCCGCCAGAGCAAAGGGGACCACCCCATCCGAAGTGTACGCTCGCAGAACCTTGGTTGGAAGCTTACAGGAGTCAATACTGACCAGGACCGAACTCTGATCATCAGTCGTACAGGTGGCCTCCGCCATGCTGCGGAGGAAGTTGGCCGCATTATCGCGCGAGAAGTTGCCGATGGTTGAGCCGAGAAAGAGGGCGCAGTGCGGCCGACCAGTTTCTTTGGCATCTTTCTTGATCCAGGCCAGTCCATCCTCGAATGTGCCGTGGAGAGCAGCACATTGGACGTGCTGCCAGCGCTCCGTCGGCAGCGTGCGCAGCGTCGACTCCAACTCCGCACGGCTCAGATCGAGTGCATAGTAGGTCACGTTCTTCTTCTGTTCTTCTAAAGCATCCAAAAGAATATTGAGCTTGTCCAAACTCCTGCGCGAAAGTTAACCACAATGATGGCAAACGGCAAAGTAAAATGAGCTTTCTTACCCACTCCCCAAGTCCACAATGGCGCTATTGTCGGCAATTGAGTCGGCCATCTTATGGGCCTGCTCGCGAAGGATATGAAGCTCCTCATGACGGGGATAATATTCGGGTGCATGGGAGTGACGGTCCCAATGTTGCAATCCCTCCGTGCCGTATAAGATGAGGATCGGGAGGGTGCGTGGGTCTTTCTGGATTCCATCCATCACTGCCTGATAGATAGAGTCTTCCACCTTGACGGCGCGAATGTCAATGATGGTAGGCTGATACATGATGGGTGAAGCTGGGACACGATCAATCAGTAATTCAGGAAATAGGTTGAGGGGAAGAGTTCTTGATTTGGGCAGTAGAGCCGCCGCTATCCTTGAGGAGGGATATAAAGGCCATCTCGGCCTTCGCAGACCGCATCAATGAAGATCCGGTTGTCCCTAAAATGCAAGCAAGCATTGCCCCCCAGGCCCCCTTCTGAGACATACCTTTGTCACAAACCCCAGAAGCACGCGTTCATGCAAGGCGTTGTGCAGGCTGCGAGGCGCTGCGAGTCAGGTCTGGAATACTTCCAAGTTGTCATGTCATATGAGCGGTGTGTCATCCGGGCCTAGACCACTCGTTCCAGCAACCAGAGGAGGTGGGCTTACAACCCTTGATAAGAAGGCGTTTTGTGGCTTTTGAGGGGTTTGTTCCCAGACGCGTCATATTCCCTCGAGCATCTGTGCTATCATTCTTTTGAGGGTTCCGGGCCGTCTCTTCCCTATCGTTCTTGTACATTGCTTCACCTACTGACATGTCTGGCACCAGGGAGAGAGGATATGTGGAGAAACATGGGGTCGAGGAATGCTCGTTTTGGGTTGCTACCGAACGATCGTCTAGTGCTCAAGCCGCAGAGTGTTTGATTACTTGGACTAAGTGATTAATGAATGGAATGTAACATCGAGGCATGACCCCCTTTCTACGACCGTCTTAGTGTTTCCAAACTAAAATGCTCAAAGCACTACCCACAGGGCAATGGCTGCTCTCGAACTGCAGCTCCGGCGCCACCGCCGCCACCAAGGACTGAAATTCCTCCAATGACCGCTCCTTGCCTGCGAGAAGGGCATACATGGCAATATCGAGCGTCCGAATATACTTGTCCATTAACCAGGGCAGGGTGTCTTTCTTTGGAAGCACCATGTCCATGATGATCAAACGCGATCCCCTGGGTAAGCCCGCCACTGCGGCAGACAAGATCCGCTTACAGTCTTCGTCGGACCAGTCATGCAAGATGAAGCGGTACAAGTAAGCATCGGCGGTGACGGTCTGGGGCTCGAAGAAATCGTGCGCCATGAAACTTACATTCGCGGTCGGGGAGGTCTCGCTAATGGCGGTTTCGAGGTCCTGGACAATGCATTGCAGATGGGGGTACCGAGCCGTGAGAGCGAGACAGGTATGTCCGATCGAGCCGCCAACCTATCCATGATATCAGAGATCGTATTGGTTCAGATAGAGGAAAGTTAGTCACTTACATCGACAAGCGAATTGATACAATTCCAGTCAAATCCATTCACTACGTGGTCGACCGACTCCATAGGGGAGGCGCAGCTGGCCGCCATGAGGTCATGGAACTGGCGGTCCAGCGTCGGGTTTTGCGCGTGGATGTCCCACAGTGTCTTCAAGCGACCTTTGTCCACTTTGTCCTCGAGTTCTCGATATGCCAGACCCACTGCGCAGGCGGCGGGATCGTCGCCCTTGGGGTTCAGTTGGAGTGACTCGTACATCTTCGGGCCGACTCTGGAATACATCTCCAGCGTCCAGCTCGCGCCCCCAGCGGATTGCTGGTCTCGGACAAAGATTGAGGACATGGAATTATGTCTCACGTTACCATTGGGATCGACCGAAAGAAAGCCACATGTCGACGCCAGAGCAATCATCCGTGAAAGTAACTGCACGGATACGTTCGCCTCGGACGCCAACTCGCCATACGACTTGGATGTCCCCAAAGGGATCATCGAGGGAATTTGGAGCTTAATCAGGGCCTCAATGGTCCCCACTTCCAGGCCCTAAGTATTCCGGGCTTTAGTCTGGGGGCACATGAATGAATTCCTTCAAACAATTCATTCGTCAAGGAGGGCTTACTGTGGCTGCATAGGTTTGTAGATGCCCCAATGGTCCGCGGGCCAGGCGGAGAATCTTCTCGGCCGCCTCAATCACCGTTGCCTTTGCATGGCATCCATCTGGACTTAAAAGAGGTAATTCGAGCGGCCCATCTTCGTCTTCGAAGGTATACCTGCCAAGATTGACCTTCTCGAGCTCTTGCGCCAGCACATCGATGTTCGCCTGAAGAGTCCTCGCCAGAGCTGGTAAGGAGGACATGATGGAACTTGGGTGGGTATTGCTAACTGGAGAGATCGCTTGTATGTGCGGTAGGGCAGAATGATTTAAACCATTTAGCACACGCTCAGACCACGAGACGGCGATCCAGGCCCAGACTTCCTGAGACGATGATTCCAGTAGTATCAATTAGGACGAAGTTCAAGGAGTGGGTGGGGCGTGCAAGGGTGCATGCAAGGGCGCACGCATGCATTCATTCATTTATTCATTCCATCTGCTCCCCTTTCCATATCACAAAACTCGATCGTTATTTGTAGGTAACAATGCTCATATGACCTTCCCAGTGACCTTCCCAGTGGGAAAAAAAAAAAAAAAAAAAAAAAAAAAAAAAAAAAAAAAAAAAACTTCTTCCAGACAGCAGACATCAATCACCAAGGGTACTCTTTCACTCGTTCAGCACTATCATCCACCCAAGGATGGCGCTTCTCCTGAACGGAGGCCTTTTGTTGGCCATTCTTGTAGTACTGATATTGTATCTGGCCGGACTCGCGGTGTACCGACTTGTCTTCCATCCACTAGCCCGATTCCCTGGACCGAAACTCGCTGCCCTGAGCAGTTGGTACGAGTGTTACTATGACCTGGTCAAGGGGGGGAAGTTTCTCTGGGAAATCGAGCGGATGCATGCGGTCTATGGTTCGGAATAACCCTATTCAAACCCTCACGTAAGCGTCAATGATGAAGGGGAATTGGGAGAAATTGACCTCGGTTAGCTCATCAGGTCCCATTGTCCGTATCACGCCGCGCGAGATCCACATCAATGACCCTCAATACTATGACGAGATTTATGCCCCGTCCTGGAAGCGTCGCGACAAGGATGAAGAGTATGTGAAGCTCGACGCAGCCCCGGGGTCGGTCTTCTCGACGACCCAGCATGAACTACATCACCGTCGAGCATCAGCCCTGCTCCCCTTTCTTTCCAAGAAATCCATCCGCGGGATCGAACCTCTAATCCGAGAAAAAATCGATCGGCTCTGCGCGTATCTTGAAAGCTGCATCGAGCGCAAGAAGGTCGTGAACGTCCCCAGTGCAGCCATGGGCTTGACCGTGGAGATCATCTCAGAGTACGCCTACGGTGAGAGTTACACCTGTCTCGACGATGATGTTCTGGGAACGGAATGGAAGACCACGATCACGGCTGCCAACGAGGAAGCGGCTTTCCTGCGACATTTCCCCTGGGTGCATGACCTGGTCCAGCTCTTCCCCGCCGGCCTGGTCACCTTCCTGCGACCCAGCCTGGGGCTTTTGATGCGGTGGCAGAGACGGATCGACCAGCAGACCAAGTTGGTGTGCCAGCAATACCAGGCTGGGATCCTTCCTCCGAGGACCATCTTCGCCGCCATTCTGGAGAGTGACCTCCCCCCGCACGAGAAAGAGGCCTGGAGACTCAACAGTGAGGCCCAAAACCTGCTCCATGCTGGGAGTGAGACCTCCGCCAAGACGTTGGAACTGTGTCTCTTCCACCTCCTCAATGACAAGGCCAAGTTGCGGAGGCTGCGCGAGGAACTGAAGACCGTGATGCCGGAGCCGACCACCCCGGTCTCGTGGCAAGCCCTGGAATCACTTCCCTACATGGTACGTTCATCATATTCCCGAACAGATCTTGGTGCGTGTTCTCAGCAAAAACTGATACGATTACCATCTGGTTCCGTCAGTCCGGATGTGTGCAAGAGGGCATTCGCCTTCAGCTTGGCATCACGACTCGAAGCCCCAGAATCGCACCCCACGAGGACCTCCACTACCAAGACTGGACAATCCCAGCGGGCGTGAGTTCCATCGACCCTCCAACCTTTCGGGGGGAGGCCTTCGACACTGACCTCCTATCTTTCATAGACCCCGGTCAGCATGATCAGCTGGTTCGTTCATACCAACCCCCAGCTGTTTCCCGATGGCCTAGCCTTCCAACCAGAGCGCTGGCTTAAGGCTCGCGAAGCCGGCTTCCGTTTGGATAAACACATGACCTCCTTTATGCGAGGCGGGCGGCAATGCTCTGGAATTAAGTATGTTGGCCGATTCCCCTTCTGTTTCTCGTTCTTGGTGTGGGCACAATTGCTGACCCCGATCCCCCGCCCCCTCAGCCTTGCCTACTGCCAGGTAAACCTCAGCCTGGCGATCCTGATCCGCAGATTCGACATGGAACTCTTCGAAACCACTGCGAGAGATGTGAGTCCAGATTGGGACTGCTTCGTGGCGTATCCCCCACGGGATAGTCAGGGAACGAGGATCCGGGTGCTGAGTATGGTAAAGGAGTAAAAGACATTGAGATTTGAACATTATCTTGTCATTAGGACCTCAATGTTCTTCGCAGATCTTGTAATCATTCAATATTGATGAGCCCTTCGAAATCATTGTCGACGTGTGGTTTTTGGACATTGATAGACGGGTCAGAGTAGGTTGTGATATTGTCCTGCCAGAAAATAGCTGTCTGGGGGCCGCTCAACTGCGCATCAACTTGCTCAATATACATCTGAAAACCGGTGAGTCGAGCTACTCTCTCCTGATTAAGGATTTCTTTGAGAGTAGAATCCAGATAAGAATATATACCAATAATTGGAGGGAAATCGGAGCATATCTTCGTTGCAAGTGCAGCGAGCTGTTTCTAGCTAACACGAGGATTGTTGCTTATTTTGTCAGCCGACGAAATTAAAAAAAAAAAATAGACTATGAGTAAAGCTGTCTCATATCTGACGCTCAAAGAGCCTGGATCCAATGAGGAGGACCACAAATAAAAGCCTTAAAGCAATAAGCAACCACCATCTAGCCTGCTTATTCGCTTTCTTCAGCTTCTGCTTGAGTGCTAACTGTGACAGCCCGTCCAGTTCATCCCAATTTCACATAGATGTTTCTCAGGAATGACTCCAGGGCAAGAGAGTCTAATCGCTGTCCCCTGTAGTTGGAAGTTTGTTTCCCTCTTATCCTGTCAATTCCGAGCAGATATATGCCCTTAACAAGATGAAGATACTGGACGATTTGGGTTCAGCCGTAGACATACTTCTTGAGACATGCCAAGAACCTCTAATGGAACAAGAATGTTATTTTCAGCTCTAGGTTTCTTGACTCTAGGCAGTGCATGGCTCATATGATCAAGAAGTCCAGACTCTTGGCATCCCGGGAGAGAGAGTTTTTTGTAAGAATACCGTTGTTCGGACGTCAATCAAATCCTTCACAGACTGAATCTTCGAAATTTTTGCGTGGTCAGCGCCCATCGATTGTGCTAATAGAATACTAGGATACTAGAATTGAAGAATTTTAAGCAACGATGGCTCTTGCATGATTGATAAAAGGGGGTCCCTATTGTTATACCCGGAAGTGGTGAGAGAAAAAGGTAAGATGGCAAAAAGTGAATATATATATATATAAAAGTTTTAACCACGAAATCAAGTGTTAAATCTCATAAACCCCTTTTTTCTCCTTCTATTCTCGGATTCAATCAAAGATGGCATAATGTACTAGTTCGAGCCGGTCGTCAGTCGTGAGCCGCTGCGGGTCGCGAGAGAGGATCGTTGCGGTGATTATTTCGCTGCATAACTGCGAGCCTAAATAGGAGTCGCATCCACGAAGGTAAGCACCTTGATTCGTACCTCTCGATACACAAAAGTAAATTTATCCACTGTCTACCCTAGAAGCTTGATTCTATGTGCTCCAAAGGAAATAATATCCATCCATATTGGTAAACGAATTTTTGACTCTCTTCCTTGTATTCGTTACAACATCTCACCTCACAAATGGATTCGCTTGAAACATTCCCCAATGAGCTTTTGAGTATCATTATAGTCTACTTGACCACACAAGATTCCCTGAAAAGCCTCCCCTTTGTCAGTAGAAGGTTTAGGACTCTTTGTGTGCTGGTTTTGTTCCATAGATTTGCGCGTGGACTTCTCGATCGCCGGGTTTAACTGATTAGAGCAAATATCTAGGTCGAATATTGTTAAGTGTGTGAAAGTCATGACTTACTACGCTCCTGGGCTTATAGATCCTTGTAAACGAACCGGTTGATTATATGGAATTTGTTTAATTATTTTACAGGTACTGAATCTTGGGATTATTTTCGTTCCTGCGTATATCCACCAGCTGAATACGTTCGCGACCAGAAAGACTTGGCCTGGGGGTTTTCGCGGAAAGCAGGTGCCCTACGAAGACATATATACACTTACTTTTCCCACTTGGTACACGAACAGCGAGAAATTCTACAACTAGGTGTGGCGATAGACGATCTTGATGCTCAAGCTATTGTATCTTTCATCAGTAGCCAGAGATCTCTTTTTCTTTTTATGATATAACAGATCCTCTTTTTATTTTGTAATTTTTTGGTTATTTGATAATAAAACTATATATTTCACTGGCCTTTCAGAGCTTCTTAACCTTCCTCCGCCTCTCCTTGGAGAGGCCTGAGTTTTTATCATGTAACATGCTGATTTCTGATATAGGATTACTTTTGAAGTCGTTCACTGAGTATAACTATATTAAACAGGAAAAAAAAAAGATGCAATTCAGGCTAAATACCTTATTTGACTTTAAAAGTTTTCTTGCTTAGTTGCCTGGCTGACCTGCTTGGTTATTTAATTATTTATTTATTTGCTTACCCTGCTTATCCGGCTTACCTATGTTCTTGATAATATTACTTAAATGATGCACACTTATTCTTTGTCTTAGTGTTGCTCACCCATAAAGCAGTGACTGAGAAATGGCTTATATTTCACTCGGCCGCGTTCAATAGGTGGCTTAAAGTACAGCTAAGCGGACGGGAAGCCGCGTTTTCCACACCCTGTGGTCGTATGTACTTGTTTGCTATTGACTTAGGTTGATATAGCCTGTAGACATCAGCCAGTACTAGAATGCCGGTTCATCTTGAGGTAGCGATCCTGGAAAGCAAAGAGTACATATGGCCTTGCATTTGTGCGATTGTATCGATGTATCAACTTGCAACACATAAATCAACTGTCTAGAACACAAAACCCAGCATTTATATTACAACAGTATACGATTAAAGTAGATAGAACAACCAGAGAAATCGAAATGCAGAGATCATGTTACTGTCAAGCCGCTTGGCCGAGCCATGCCGCCATACGCAGGCTGCGGGCCGCGATCTATCCTGTACCACGCATTAGAGCATAGCAGAGCTATTTGACCAGGGGTTGTTTCAATATTGGCATTGCGATCGGGCCCACGGGCCAGGCCAAAACTCACTCTGCCCGCCCTGTAGCAGCCAGTAGAAGATTTCGTTCTCCTAGAATAACTAGTTGGCGTACTTGCTCCAGGAACGTAGACGCTTTCCATACTATCGATCAATTAGCTAATATCCCAAAATTTGAGGCGCTAAACAAGTGTCTTACCCGCTGCAATATAAAAGGTAAAGGGAGCATCGCAACAGATATAAAGCCTAACGTGCTCGACGACCATCCAATACCAAGCGACTTCAACATCCGTGGAGCAGCCAAAGGCAATGCACCGCCGAAAGAGCTCCGGAAGAAAGTATTTCCAGCGAATACACTTGCTATATATCTTGGATAGGACTCTCCAAGGTAATTGAGGATAGATTGGAATGTGAGATAAAAGCCAGGTGCGAAGAAAGCAGTTCCAATGATAGGAACGATCCAATGTACGCTATATACTTGGCATTAGTATTGGTTTACACACATAGAACGGCACTGATGCGCTCACCTCTCTCTCGACGTCCATGCGAATATGAAAAGGCAAATAGGTATGCAGATTGCTCCGATCTGACCGGGGACTAGGCGAGCTTCAGGCTCCACGATAGTATTCGGATCTGCGACACGTGGCTGGTAGGAAAAATATAACCATAGCACGTATACAAGGACGGACACGACGGCACCCACGAGAATACCGAAGAATGCGACTAGAAATCAAGTTAGGGTAATTAGGGAGGCTTTGAGGAGAAACTTACGGGCTTGTTGAATGGCAGTGAAATGGTAGATTCCATCGAATACTATAACAGTGAGTAAGTCGATGGCAAACACAACCATTGATCGAAGTAACTCACCGAATGGGAAAAATTCAAACCATAGGTACAGTATGCCGTAGATGAGCATCGTATGCATATTCACAAACAGGATCACCGGGTCCGTGCAAGAGAGTTTGAAGTCATCCACTGTTTGTCTAACGATGCGCGTAGCAAGGTTTGCCCCTGGTGTATCTAATTCCGCTTGGCTTTGATATGCAGGGTCATTCGTCTGGGAGCGTAGTCTCTGTGCGCGGCGCAAGAGGATGTTGGTGTTCAACGTCTCGGGCAATAAGAAGAATATGAACACCGTCGTGAGAGCTGTAACGCCTGAGAGAAGCCATAGAGTGGCGCTCCAGGTTTGCCAACGCTGTCTATATTGTTCATTAGCGTTGATATTTTCGGGTTGGAGGATATATGTCTCACATTACTAGAGTTCCAAGGATCTATGGTCAATAAATTAGCTCAGATGCACTAAGTAGCTCCAAGAAAAAGTGCATACCGGTCCCAAAATAGGCCCACAGACACCACTGACCGCGTACAGGGCAATTGCATACGGGCACTGGTTAGGCTTAAAGACCTCCATTAGTGTAGCACCCCCCACACTAATAGGCGCGCTCCCAACTAGGCCTCCAAAAAAGCGCAGAACTAGAATAGTTTGCAGATTCTTCGCGAGAGCAGTCCCGATATTGAACAGACAGAATGCAAGGGAGCCCATAACATATACCGGAGTACGTCCAATGGAGGGCAAGTTCGACAGAGGAGAAAGCTAAATACCATTCCAGATTAGCAGAGAAGCAGGACAATAACATATGATCGGTTAATGGCGTACAATTAGAGGCCCAATGCCATATGCTATAACGAACAGGGAGAGTCCTAACGTTCCCTCGGCAGTTGTCGCACCAAAGTCCTTCTCAATTAGAGGCATACTCGGCGTGAAAATTGCTGATGCCGCGTAGAAACTGAAGTTCAATAACATCACATCAATCATGACAACAGTCTTTGCCAGCATTGGCCAATTCCTGGGGATTTCGGGATCATCGGGCCCGCTAAAATCCACAAGAATAAAATCACAAGTATCCGAAGAAGTAGGCGATGGACTCTCGCTTGTTGTCACTTCGCTTTTCGATTTTGCGTGATCTGGTGCCGGAAAAAGTCTATCATTGGAGAGGTAATTGACAATTCGGCCAAATGTACTTTCTCGCAATAAGACATCCATACTGAGGACACGATACTTAGGTGGCAATCAATGTATACTATACTGCAAATCAAGGTGTGAACTATTTGCGAACAGTTAACTTGCAGGAATTTATGTAGATATATAAACACAAGCTCTGCATTCTCTATATAGGCCATTCGCTTGATCGTCCATAGACTTTGATAGAATAAGTCTGTTCGGAATTCCGTTCATTCCTCGGGGTTCCGAGGCTGGATCCGAACTTGGTTACATAATAATGTAATCGGACAACGAACCGGCGTGACAACGAGCCGCCGGCAACTTTCACTAATACGTATTATGTTGCTGGACTTGCAATAAAACAAAGGCTAATCATCTTAGATATTTAGGTAGATACAATATCTGATTTATTTATTTATATTTCTCCGTATAGTGTTGAATTGCCTTATAATGAATCAATTGTTATAAAGAGCGACGGCTCGTTGTCGCGCCGGTTCGTTGTCCGTTATCTTTAATCGGACTCGGACAACGAACCGCCGCGACAACGAGCCGTCGTTGGTTGACAGTTCCGTCTATGGAAATACAACATTCATTCAATTTGGAGCAATCCAATATATAATACTATATAGATGTATATTTAAGATAAATCGAGGCGTTGACTCTATCTGGACACATAAATCTACTATTACAATTACTGCAGCGGGATGCCCGCTTAGAGGGATATCAATCCTAATTAGAGGTCTTATAGACAAGTGCTAGCCGTTCCTTTGAAGAACGGCTCTCTATACAAATGAACAGCCGCAATATTGAATGTTATAAGTAAGATCGAATATTGCGTGTTTTGAAGGTTTGAGAGGTAAGAGTCCGCCGGCGGCTCGTTGTCCGGCGGTTCGTTGTCCGATTACGTAAACCAAGATGTCTTTATCTTTACTAATCATCGGAGGCTGCGATCGGAGAACGTGATCATCGAATTACTCTCTACTGACTGATTTCTACATCTCATTTCATATACCCCCTGCTTTGCAGATCCTTCATTGCTAATCAAAGAAGATCAGAGATGGCTAAAAGCCAGAGTCGTCCTCCACGCAGAAAAGCATGTAGTAACTGCATCAAGTCCAAGGTTCGGTGCACTCTAGATCGACCCGCATGCTCTCGATGTAGGTTGACTGGCCGAAACTGCGATTATGGTACAACGACTTTAGCCTCGGAGCAGCGACATTCTTCTCGCCCACAAGAAGGACATAGTGGAGTAGCCGATTCACTAGGGAGCCAAAGTATACCTTCGCCTCTAGTCCCAGACGTCAGCTCCGGAGTGTTACAGACGCCACCATCTCTATCTTACACTCCGAGTCCTGCTGCCAGAACTACCATATGGGGTCCGCCAAACCATCAGGTTCAGGAGCTTCCCGTCGAGGCATTGTCGAAAGAAAAAGACATTGACTTCGAATCAATCGATTTGACCCCCAGCTCCATCGCAGAGGATATTCGCGACCGGTGGCTTAGGCCCTTTTTCCTGCCTTCACACGGACGAAGTGAAATTCCGAAAATCTGCCATCCTTATACCCTGCAGTTCATTGCGCGGATCTTAAGAACATATCCGCGACATATGCTGAGAGACAAACGACCCCCTCCCATTATTCACCATGCCCAGGTTAGGGAGAATGAGACGCCTCGAGCACTGGCGAACTGTTACAGTCTAGTACGTATGTGGGAACAGGCAGTCCCAGGGAGCGAGGAGATAGTCATGAATACAGTCGCGCGGGAGATGGAACGGCTCGCCAGTGAGGTATGCATGCCCTCCTCTGCTGCTCAAGTTATGGGATACTAATGATAAACGGAAATAAAGAGTCCGAATCAAAATGACTACGAGCTGTTATCTAGCTTCCAAGCCTACCTCATCTACTCAATCTTGATGTACTTTGGCCCTCAAGGTGGTTTCTCAGATACAACCATGGTAACCCTCTTGGATATGGCATCTCATACTGCCCGAAACGGCCTCTTCTGTGCCGCTGAGTTAGCACGGGTTAGACCGACATGGGAATCCTGGATTGTCGCAGCCACGAAACGCCGTGCCATATTTACCCTTTATCTCTTTAGCAGCATCTATAACGCGGACCGTATGCTACCTAACTTTGTCGCAGAGGAGCTGAGTGGCGTTTATGCACCGGGTAATAAGACACTATGGGAAGCGACTGATCGACAAACCTGGAATAAGGAGTATGATAGGTACCTATTGGATTGGCAAGATGGGAGCTTGGAAATAAATGAATTATGGGCATCCCCGGAGAAGGAGGAGCCCGGGCGGAAGAGAAGAATCGAACGCTGGGTTGAATCAGTTGACGAGTTTGGCATGATGTTATATAGTGTTTGTGCCCATATTCATGGTGGGTAATCGAGACATATCTCCTGTGATAAATTGTATAATTAACTTCAATACCTGTCCACTCGCCTGTAAGGATAACAGAGACGACAAAACGATGGGTATTAGATAGGTAGGTGCTAACTCTTCGCCTCCAGAGGTGCCGGCGCTTCTACATAACAAAAGACAAATCACCCCGACAAAGATCAGAGACTTGCAGAATACATATCCTTCTTCCTGTCTGATTACTTCATGCGGATAAAAGTGTCACCTCTATTTCAAAATTTGTTCGTCCTGTTCTGCTACTCGATGTGTATGACGAGTCATTACTATACACTCGGGACAACGACTCTCCTTGACTGCACCGGTTATGCAATACTGTTCTAGGATCACTCTGATAGTCTCAAGATCCCGGCTCGCTAGTTTGATACTCTGGATCCTCCTCCATGCTCACACCGACTTCCTCCAATAAATGAGGGAACCATCTCAGCATCCGGTCACGAAACACTTCATATCCGGCTCCTTTCCGTAGCACCTTCATGTTCTCCGCATCGAAGTTCACACCACCGCGCTTGTACGCTTGCCACTTCTGTAGACCATAATCTACTACTAAGTCTACCGCCTCGATCACCTTGGGCTCAATATCCTCAACCCGAAACCGCTGTCCTTGGCCTGTCAAATTGGCAGAAGTCCCAAACGTCAACATACCCAGCGGGTCTTCATCACAAAGACGGCCTAGCTCTCGCAAAAATGGGCCTTCAGGAACTGCGATGCTGACCGTATCGCCCTTTGTGACTTGCGATAGTGTCGCCGGATCGAGAGCCGCCAAACGCGGGTGAAGATTTTCGGTATCATACTTGGCAATGATCCCGACAATCATCGCCATATCTTCTGTCAGGACTCGGGTCATCTCAAACTTGGCCTCCGAGAGGACGTGGATCTCTCGGTGCTGTTTGTATGTCCCGATGATGCCGATGTTGTGGCCCTCTCGACGATCTTTGGCTGAGAATATCCGCTGGACTCCGGCCTGCGTACTCGTCAAGAGTGCGTAGCCGACATCGGTTGGGACGATGACGACTCCACCGCTTTTTAGAGTGTCGTAGGTCTGTTTAGCATCGCGAGGGACATTAGGCGCAGAGCCTCCTTCGGGTATGAACCGGGGAGGCATTGACGGTCGACTGTTGTACTATTGTTAGGGGGCCAGAAAATAGGCGGCAAGGTGACTGGACGCGGAAATGTCGTTGGGGATCAGTAGAGTTCACTTGGCGCTTTGGTTCGCCAATTTACTTTCTGGATGTTTGCGACTGCTGTGGAAATATGACCTGGGTGCTGTTAGACTTTGCCCCGGATTGACAAGTTTGGGCTACTGACTCGGTTTTCAATGCTCTTCGGCTGTTTCTTTACTTTGTTAGATTAGGAAAAGCTGGCGTCTAAGTATCAAGAAGAGACGTACTCTGGATACATGAATTTGTGATGAATTGGAAGGTAGCCATATATAAGAGATACGAGCCAATGAGATACTGTCATTATGACGCGGAGATACCGCGGTTCCTCGGAGCATGCTGTTCGGAGTTACACTTCGGACGAGGATCGATTAGAGTTTTGTCTCGGAGTTCCAGTAGATAGTGGCACCTGTGGAGCTGTATGAATATCTTTCTGTATAGAGTGGAAGAGACACCAAAGCTTAAGTCACGAAGTCTATTCTATTCTATCGATTACTTTAGGTTTATCGCCACACACAGTCAGAATCCCAAACCCGTAGAAGATTCCGATCTTGCCTATACACACCATTCGGCCATCCCACAGAGATTAGGTAATCTAGTCCCCTTACGAAGGGCCTCATAATCACTGTCATTTAAATATCAAGCTCATTTGATTATTCACGGCTTTCCCTCGCCTTGAATTATATTTATATGAATGGAGTTGTGGCGGATACAGGCTTCACCTTGTTCTAGGCAGGTAATCATCTCATTGAGGTGAATCATACGAGGTAATTCGGGAGAGAAGGCTACTTGGAAATTCAATACTAGACCTGAAGAACGATTATAAAAGGCAGCGCTCCTCTCCTCCATCTTCATTCTCATCTTCTTCATCTTTCCCATGTTGATGCTTTCTTGGTTGTCTTCTAAGCATAACCGCTACTACAAATATCCCCATTACTTATTAGTATATAGCCGGCAGATGTAGCTGACAAGGACATCTGGACTGGTAGAGTCATGCTACTCCGCAGATGAAAGTAACAGAGGCTGCTCTTAAAATTGGGCAAGCTGAAGAACGCTACAATACACACGACACAGAAGATGAACTTGGGTAGTAAATCTACCAGAAGCAACTCGTCATGCTTAAAGCAATATGGATTTACTCACTCTTGTTCTAGTTCTGTCAAAAAAACCGAAGAGTATGATCATGATCATTGGAAATAGGTCTGCAATTTGACAAGAGAACGACTATTCTATAAATGTGATTCACATTACAGAATCCATTGGAAGTACTGTGTTCAAGACTAAATACAGACCAGATAGTTAAAGCTCAATGGGGATGCTGATCGAAAGGTTGATGGATTAGAGCCTGGCACTTGCGACGCAGCTGAAGGGTCAGAACTGTTGGCTAATAAGAAGCCGTGTCATATCGGACATGAGAGTTATGTTCTCTGCCTCCCGCAACATGCCACATTACTGCATGGCGGACAAGAGATACTGGGATCAGAAAAACATACCATACTACAGCGAAATACCCATGAGTGGAAGTGCAATCGGACGAACGGAATACTGGCAGCCTCCAAAGAGTGCTGGGCAGTCTTAAGACTCATACACTGGTGGCAAACATGTCACTGGCAAAGAATCGCTTGAATCTCGGTGCATTAAAGCTTTTTTCAAGGTCAAAACTAGCTTGGAAGCATCACTGAAGCCGTTCTGCGGAGACCTGGTCGTTCATGCTGGTCCCGCGCTACCAAAATGGCTGCCTTGACTTCGTCTCATAGCCCGGTACCCGCACAGATAGGGGCAAAAAGGAATACGACAAGGAAGGGTAAGGTGAAATAGATTCTATGTGTTTAGGAATAATTTTTTTGAAGAGCTGATTGCTATGGGAAGTGATTGATAGGGAAATTCGCTTTTCTCAGACAAAGCAACGTTCAACGCTGCCCTGTTATTGTTGCTGCAGGCTGTGACAGCCCTACCTGGGAGACATGATGTTACTCGGGAAATCCAGCGCGTATCTTCTCCTCTGAGGATTTCGAATCCCCACTTTAAACTATCACAGATGGAGCCTTGGTGACCAAGAACAGTGGAAAGACCGAAGCGATCTGCGAAGTCAAGAAAAACCTGTTGCGACATACAAATCAAAGCACGGAAACATTAAGATTCAAACTCAGCCGCATCCTGCGCCTACTATCAGAGCCTCAGTGGCCGCCTGTGGAATCGTGCGGTTACCGCGGCACCAGATTACGAGGAAGTTCGTTAATTCGTTTCTGGAGAGCTGTAAGATTGAAGACCCCAAGACCCAGATCCTGTGCGAAACCCATCTCCGCGTGATCTTAGCAGCGATGGACATGACGATTGCCAACGCTGACGAGGTGTGTCTGAACCGCCTACATACGGCCATAGCATACGGCAGGGAATTCACGAGTCCAAGTAATCTGACACCTGGCACTGGTTCTTAGGTAACCAGGCCCCGGTCATCAACTGAAAACAATAGAAAGGTGGAGAAACCAATCTTTCAATACCTACCGCAGGAGGAGGGCCTCAGCCAGGGGACTGTCTCGAAGACACGATCTACCAAATTACTGGGACTCTTCGAGCCACGGGCCGCGGAGTGCGCACACATCCGCCACATTTGTCACAGCAATACAGTAAGATTGAGGGAACTGTTCGCGAACCGGGCGAGGGAGCACAATAAGAAGCTCCTCGGATACCTGGAGCAGGAGGCCGACATCTATGAACACCATAGTAACCGCGAGAGAGCGGACCCCATTCTGGGAACATACAATTCGGTCTATGCCAACAATGGCTGAGGCAGGACGTGTGCGCATATCTCCTGTCCGTACTGCTCAGTGAGGACGGGCGAATGACCCTCATCGAAAACGCCAGTTCCGCTGAATTCCTGCACGACCAGTACGTGCTGCAAAGAACAGGAGCCACCTCCTAACATCACAGTACGCAAATGAGATATTTCTGATGTTCGCAAAGGCGCCAGAGACGTACCCAGTCATACAGAGACGGAGTCCCTAGTTGGTCAACGGTGCTAATAGCCCGAAGCATCTACTAGCTATTAGTGTTATAGCTATTGGTCTGTTGGCTGACCAAGCCGAACTTAATATGGGACTAATATGACAATTAATTAGCACCCGGCCTGTCTTCTCTCGATTATCGAACTAAATACCAGCCCCACAGTGGTCTTGCGACATACTAATCGAGCAAATCTGAGATAATCGCGTCATGAAAAGGATCTTGGTCATTTGACCATGACTCGGTGCCTCGATAGATGAATTTGATAAGGACAGCGCGCTAATATTGTAACTATTTCATTTAGTTTCTCCTTTCATTTTATCTATATTATTTCTTTATTTCTTTCTCCTAAAGCTACTGTCAGATGAAATAGAGGAACTCGGGTAATGACAAAAGAATATTTACCCGGGATAGCCACATGGTCATGGAAGTAGACGATGACAGTTAACCCAAAGCCAATATCAGACGTAGTTACCCCCAGAAAGGAAATTGAGTCAAACCTAGTGTGGCTCTGAAGGTGAATGCCTGTGATAAGCCAAGTAAAGCCCAGATGTTGGTTCGAAGCTGTCGTATTTGGTTCCTGCTTCCGGTAATCGGAACGATAAGCAATGTCGGAGATTACACCCAGTTCAGAACCCAAACCGTTACCCTAGTGTGGTATGTTCTCTACAATAGGTCCAACTGTCATCATTGTATTCTGCGATTATAGATCAATCAGGGCTGTAGGAAATTGATATCCGGGCAGTCCGACGTAACGCCGAATAAATTGGATGGCTTGGCAGGGTCTGAAGCTTATCAGGGCAAGATGGAGACACATGCCAAGCCTTCAAGTGATCAACCGGTGTTTCGGGTTGAAAGTTCTAGCCAGTGACAGTAGTCACTATCGACCCGTTGAGCTATCCAGCTGTGGGACTGGGCACTGTATCCCCGAGATCCACTGATAAAACCATCGATGTTTCCGACTATCTCATAGTCACAATAATAACCTATAATTGGCGGATCCTAGCTCGTACCCTGGCACCTGAACTGTTTGACGATTTTAGACTGTTTGCATTTCCAGCCACGCGCATGACTCTGCTCTGCTGACTCCCCATGTAGTTTTGCTCCTGACTTCTTCGTACTGGATAGTCACTTTACATATACAAATAGGCCTGTTTGATGCCAGCATCGCTCGTTGATCAGTAAAGGACGGGCCTTTCCCGTTCAAGTCCCCATCGAGAAGGTGAGATGAGCTTCTTTCGTCTTCCCATAAGGCGGATTGGGCGGTAGCAGCACCGCTGGGTTTGATCGAAGACATCCTCGGAACAAATTGGTCTTAGCGGGTGATTTAGATTCTACTTCCATCTCCAATTCCGGATTGGGTGTCTGATTCCGACTGTGTGCTGCAGGGACAAAGGAGAGTCCCACTTCGTTGCAGCGCCTGTCACCAATGATTGCTCACCGCGAGAATCAATCCCCACTATCACCGGCCCTATTTTCTGTTTGTCCTTCTCCAACTGCCGCAGAAGAGCGAGCCTGGCCAGGCCGGTCCAGGGAACTAGTGGGTTGATTTCTACAATCCCATGGCTTATGGAGTATTTCTATACTCGAAACTCACTTTGTAGGGGGCACCAGAGTTCTTCTTATTCATCCTACATTCCCACTATCCATTTACCCTACTGCCAATACCTTTTGGGGCACTAGACTCCGAGGTAGGTGCCTATTGACCTTATCCACTTTTGAGTGAGTGAAGCAAACTTTTAATGGCTGAGTCTTTCCATCCCGAGGTTATACAAGTGATGGTGTTTAGCAGACGTGAGTGAGGGGGAAAGAGTTATGTTCAAGGACATGCGATATGTCCACCATTCAGAATACACGGTTAAATGAAACTATAGTATAAGCTACTATGACCTAATGCCGACATTTATGATGAGAGGTCGACTTGTAAGCTCTCGGAGTCTGGAGGGCCTCGTCTTGGGCGATTGTCTATACGCGGAATTCAATTTGACCGATGGGCTCTCCGGGCCGTATAGGAAGATATTAAATTTTATTGATCCCTTATCCATGTAGGTACAGCAATTTCCGGTTGAAATGCACATTCCTCGAGACGCGACCAAAGATATTCGAGGCTATCTCAAGCTTTGCAGCTTTTCCAGTGACCATGTGGTGGTGGATCCCTTGGACGGTGGTGGCGTCCGTTGCTTCATAGTCTGAGACCGTACGAAACTAAGCATGGTGCTCCATAGTCCTGCGCGCTCACCATGATTGGTTTACAATAATTTTCTGGGCAATTTTTGCTATCGCTGACAAGGTACCATCTAGTAGTTCGACAGGGTGCAGTTGCATGGAGCATAATCCACCTGCCTCTCTACCAGTGATGCAGGGTACTTGGTGGATACGGTTGCTCAGGAGAGACCATTCATCTGCAAACCCCTTTCCTCAATTTTAACGGAGCATTATAAGTTCCCTTCATCGTCAGACGGCCCTCACTGCTTTTCTAATTATTACTACATCGTCTTCTATCTCCTCCTCAGGCCATGTTTTTCAATCTTGCAGCCCTCGCTATCCTCCCCGGCTTGGCCTATGCCTACGCCAACCCCGAGTCATGCTCGGGTCTCTGTGTCGTTAGTGACCCCGGCCTTATGCGCCGAGTATCTGATGGCAAATACTTTCGCTTCTCCACTGGTGGTGAGATCACATATGCTACCTCGGACTCGCTGAATGGTCCTTGGGTAGGTGTTGGATCTGTTGTCCCTAGTGGATCAAAGATAAGCCTCGCTGGAAACACAGACTTGTGGGTGAGTTGTGAAATTTTAACTATACACTACGCTACAGTTCGTCTCACCCCGCTGACACCCTGCATCATCACAGGCTCCCGATGTTCATTATATCGAAGAAACCTACTACCTTTTCTATGCGGTCTCCACCTTCGGCAGCCAATCCTCTGCCATCGGCCTCGCCACCTCGACCACCATGGACCTCAACACCTGGACTGATCACGGCTCCATCGGCGTTGCTTCTAGCAGCGGCAAGCTCTACAATGCCATTGATCCCAACCTTATCAAGGCCGACGGAACCTTCTACATGAACTTTGGCTCTTTCTACGACGACATCTACCAAGTCAAGTTGAACTCAGCGGGAACCAAGACTGCCGGCAGCGCTGCCTACAACCTTGCCTTCAATGCCACGGGCGATCATTCGGAAGAAGGGGCATACATGTATCAATATGGTAGCTACTACTATCTGTTCTTCTCGTCCGGTGCATGCTGCGGTCTTGACACCGATCGTCCGGCCGCTGGTGAGGAGTACAAGATTATGGTTTGTCGCAGCACCAAGGCTACTGGTGGATTTGTAAGTTATCTCCGGATGAGACCGCTGGTTACTTTCTCCTCTTCTGATTCTGATCGAAACAAATAGGTTGATAAAAATGGCAATGATTGCCAGGCTAGTGGTGGTTCTCCCGTTTTGGAAAGTCACGGTACTGTCTATGCACCTGGTGGCCAGGGTGTCTTTGATGATCCGGAATACGGAACGATTCTTTACTACCACTACATCAACACCGAGATCGGCTATGCTGATGGCGACAAGCAGTTTGGCTGGAACGTCATCACCTGGTCCGATGGATGGCCTTCTGTGTAAGCTTTGGCATCCGTACCTTCCTGAAACATGCCCTAGGGTCAACTGGCTATTTGGGCATATTGGCGGCTGAGTCCATGTCTTGTCTATTTCTTGTACATAATTCTAGTGCTTCCCTTTTTGAATCACATACCGACTTGACTACTAGAAGAAGAATATTGTGCCGACCTTTGAACGCCGAACCAGATTGGTGTTATGTTCCGTTGATGACACCAGAATGACGCGTTTAATTGAACTTCCCCCTCCAACTCTTCTGTCCTTTCGTCTTTCATCAAAAACTTGGGGCCGCATCGTTGAAAGGACTCGCCATCATGGACAACGACAAGGTTGAAGAAGCTCTAGAAACGCTAGACCAGCTCTGCTCTAGTCTCTGGAACGCCAAGACCGGTAATATTCCAGCCGAAACACTCGCTCATCTGCCACTGTCACTTATAACACTGGATCATCAGTCCATTATCTCTGGGGTGGCCGCACGTTACTTTATTCCGTGGGCAGAGGGCGATCTACGGCGTTACGAAAGAAATCTTGTGCCCGAGGAAAGAAATGAAAGGATTTCAACTAGTGAGAGGACACTCAAATACGGATGTACGATGGGATTCGATTTATCCAGGCCATGGGGGAGCGGTGGAGAATGGGCGGAAACAATGTGTTGTCGTTTTCTTGAAGAAGTAGACATGGCACCCCGCAAAGGCACTAAGGGCGATAGGTTGCCCTTGCGCTCGCTGACCGGATGGAGACACTCTTATTACGTACATTTTTCTGTGTTCATGATACGAGTCTGACTAACTTCGCGGGTGAACAGCGCAATCCCTGATGAAGCCCCTATTCCACAGCCATGGCACATCGAGAGGGAATGTTACCAATGGGGCCCTTCTTGCTACTGGACCTTGCGCGGCAATAAGTACTCACATGTGAAGGCCTCGATGTTTCATGGCGTTGATGGCGTTGATGGGATGATTATAAGGGAAGAGGTCATGGTTATCATCCTTGTGATGATCAGTCGACTGGAGAATGAAGACTACGCAAAGCATGCTGTCGTCCCTGTATGTTATTTACCCCCGCCGGGAAGCTGCTGTAGTTGCTAACCCGTACTGCTTCCCCATATCCAGGTTATGCTGTTTTCATTTATGAGGAACCACCATGGTCGCATTCTCTTGGCTCATTGCCTGGAGAATAGACTCGTTGTCGAGATGTCGCCTCTGTATCCTTTTAACATTGGAGAAGAGGGCTGGGAAGATTCTTTGGCTCTGTTTACGCGCTATCAGGTCGCTGGTCCTTCGTCGTTGGATACAACTGAATTTCCAGCTGCGGGTCGAAGATCTAGGATAGTTGCTATTCGCTAGTATTTCGCTTCGACTGCAACATGGTCTTTATGGTTCTCCGTCGCTATCACCATTATGAAAAAAGAGAATGATATGATTTCAAGAATTGTCTCCTCTACTAATACAGGACATCCGGATACCTTTGACCGTCTATTCCGTCAAGCAAATCAAGTATCTTTGATCTTGACATTCCGGACGACATCACTAACGTGTTTTCCAGATAAGCTGGGCCACCTTCCGACTTAGTAACTTGGCCCAACTATTTGTCCCTTAATGTAGGCCATTCACCTCCAACTACTAGACAGACCTCTATTCCCTACGCTCTAGGAGCTGCTGAATTAAACGACCACCAGTAGGAAATGTGATATAAGGCCGCTATCGCCACACCAGCCTCCGCTTATGCCTGTTATTAGTGCATGCAGAATCGCTACCGCCTGCTATTATATCTTCATATCGCCTGAGGCCTGATTTGTTGCCTGGGACGCTATAGTCTCTGTCTACTATAGAAGGTAGGCCTTTGTTTAAAACAGGCAGATTTATTACCGCCTGCCATTTCAGATTGCTTTCTGCCTTGGGCATATATCAGACAAGAACTGAAGATAAAATAGTAGGCGGTAGGGGTTTTCACCATGTACTGAAAACAAGCCGTACCTTTCATAGTAGGTTGCAGGGTGAATAGGCTTGGTCACATAGCTAGATCACACTAACACTACTACTACTAACCACCTCTTCCACGCGTTTCTCGCTGCACAACCCCTGAATAGCAAGCTTGCAATACAACACACGTTTCTCTGCATATCTTGCTTCTTGCTACTGGAGCCTTTCTCCAACAGGTTATAACTTCAGCCTCTATCTCTATGAAGCTATACAAACCCAACATTATCAACAAAGAAACGGAGTGCCTACAGCCACCAACCACCTCTTGCACGCGCGCCTGTCGCTGGGCAACCCCTGAATAGCAGGCAATACAACACACATTTTCGGCATTTCTTGCTTCTTGCTCCATGAGGCCGAAGATGAGGTCGTGGTGATATTCGGACATACAAGCGATATTCTCGAAAGTCACTGCGGACAGTTATTTACGATCGTGATTGGGGTGTACAAGTATACTGGTAGGGACAATAATGCAGGAACCAGCCGAATTGGCACAGTATGAAACTGACAATGTGATCGTGTCGAGAACAGGTCAATCAAGTACCCCCAAACAGGTGTGGCTTTCTACTTTTCTCCGCCGAGGATGAGGTCGTGGTGGTATTTGGGCGCTTTTCTCCCAAGGCAAGGCGTTCGGGTTGGGTGGGTGGCTTGATCTTGCCTCCTGCCTCCGTGTTCTTTGTCAATGCCCTTGAGTGTTTCTATCGCTGTTTGGTGGAGATACGGGCTGATGCGAAAATATCGGTCATGGACAAGCTGCGAACCACTGGAGGGGATACGTTTATAGGGGGATGCAGCCTGGCCGGTGTGGCGGTAGCGCCTCCTTTGTTCTATGGGTTTATCTTTATCAGAAATCCACATACTATATGAGCCTGTTCTACGAAAGGACGAGTACATACGACCATAGGGTGTGGAGAACAGGGCTTCCCGTCCGCTCAGCCGTACTTAAGCCACACGCCGGGAGGTTAGTAGTTGGGTGGGTGACCACCAGCGAATCCCTTCTGTTGTATGTTTTTATATTTCGCTCAGCTGTGAGAGAGCGCGAGCCTACTTACCTCTATCTCGACAATGGACGTGCCACGCTCCCGGTGTGTGAAGGAGAGGTTGCATGCATGTTGATTTTTCCTTTGAAATACCAGTTGAGTAGATAGCAACAGCCTCGGCTTTATAACACTCCTCGGAAAATGAATATGCCCAATACTTTGCCAACTAATATCGTCGAATAATGGACTTCGATCCCTAGTATGAGTGGACAGTGACATCCCGGGGTTCAAAATGAGCCGTCTTGTCTTATTTGTTCGTTGTACATAAGCCCTCTATCCTGACAACGTAAGCCTATTTCATTACATTCAGCAGTATGCCAATGCAGCTGAAAGTTATCATAAATCAAGTCATTGTAATAGCCAAACAATTCATATTAGTTTCTTTCTTTCCAAGATGCTCTCTTCTCTTTTATACTGTTATATTATTCAGACTATACAAATGATTAGAATGTTATATTAAGCCTTAGCTTTGGAGGATATGAAGGGGCGCGTAGCCTGGCTTTCAACAGTTCTATTGAATAAAAATCTTCTTAGTATGACATACTGCTATAGCATTTCTTGTAACACTACGTCTAGTAATATAAACACAGGGTATAGAAAATTTGATCGCGGCAAGCCAAGCCTAGAAGGCAGCCAGCGACGCTGATATACCTTTCCTTTCTTGCAGACAAGAAAAAAAAGGATTGAAATAACACGCCAAATTTACCTGTTTTCTACGAAAGTAAGACTGTATGGGATCAAAAGAAGAGTAGAGATTGAAGAGATCCAGCGAGATATCTACTACTACCTTCTCCATGTTGGAACCAGAACTCTGGTCACGGGAAGGCCTGCTTAACGTGAACGGCAATCATTTCTCTCCTCCTGCAGGCGCTCCCACAACGGCTGCACCGCCTCCTCATCCAAGTGGCGAAAGGGGAAGATGTATTTGACAGTTGCCCTCAGCTCCGTAACCTTCCAGTCCTTGCGCTAGACCTAGCGGTCCTCAATGTCATGCAGGGTTTTTGTCGCAACTATCCGACCACTGGGTTCCACCGCGCGCACGCGGGATGAAGAAGCCCATGTTCGTCTACGTGGTATTCCACTTCCAGTGTTCCACGGCCGTCCAGTGTCGAGCAGCGAACGGAACGTAACCCATCCAGCTAGCCACGCATAAACCGATTCAGAAAACCTTTGAGTTGAATAGATTCATATCTGGTGAGACATGCGGACCATTGGGTACCTGCGAGAGCTTTGGCAAGGAATCCACTTATCTTCGATAGTTCTGGATGCATTTATGTGTGACCAATTCCACTTTATTGGCTTTCAGTGATACAATGGATGGTTGTCTGCCCTTGATCGGGGTATTGACCGCGTTAGCTCCGATCGAACAGACAGATGATCTACGGAAACGCATTAATAAAGGTCCGATAGAGACTCACCTGTCTATGCCAAGATTTTCGACTAGCCTGTCTGTATCATCATTGGAGGCATGGAGCCTTGGAGGCGAGAATTGAGACGCTATGATGGAGGGAAGCATGGCGAGCCAGTACCCTCACCGCTAGGTGGGGGGGGAGCGCTCACTCACACGTATTACACAAGAAGGCACTGCTATGACAAGAAGTAGATCGATGGAAGTGGGGCATGCGCAACGCCATTGAGATCACTCATCTCCGGTTCTTCCGCAAGAGATCGGCGAGAATTAATTTCCCAGCCGATTCAGCTGAGTAGTTCGTGCCATGGTGGTGGAGAAGCTGGAGACGCCGATCCCCCCATCAAAGCTCTCCGAACCGTTCTGCACTGAGGGGGGGATAAATGGACATATTCCGGCAATTTCCACCTCCCCTTCGCGAAAATCGCCCATTTGAAGTTATCACTGGAAGTATACGATACCATGGGAGGTCTACGTGCACTTCTTTGCTGCAAGGGCGACAAATCGGATGATGGTCAGGACATGGCCAACCGACCGGTTCACAACATCCCAGCTTCCTCGACCGACGCAAATCAGGAAAAACCTGGGGATAAGCCCGAAGAGGACTGCGTTCTGGACAATTCCGGCAAGGAAACACCTCCGCGCAATCTATGGAAAGAAGCCTACGACGGACTGCCTCCCAAGCTACAGGAATATGTTCCTGCAGCTGAGATTCCGGCCACAGATGCCATTCAGAAGGTTGTCCAAACCACTGAAGAGAAGTACAAGGAGTGGCAGCAAGGTGGCCTCAGGTACCACCGTAAGAGTGGAAAGGAGATCGATATTCGTCAGGCATCAGAGAAAATCATTGGGATGGCAATGAAGGCCAAGGACACAATCTCGACAATTGTTTCCTTTGATCCCACAGGACATGGTAAGTTCTCTAACGTGCCGCCGGACAATGGCGACCGTTCTCTGGTGTGGCAGGACTGATATAATTAAATTACAAACGCAGCCTCATCTGCATGGACAATCATCTCTTTTGGAATGAGTGTAATAAGCTTCTCTCTATCTGTGATGCACGTGATGTAGTGATACTTATACTGGCTATAGATTGTCCAAAATAGATTGGACCGTCGGGACGCCGTTTTCGAGGCATCTGCTTTTTTGACCGAGAATATGGCCTATTTCGCCTTGATTGATGCGAACTACAGGGACCAGGGTGTTGGGAGTGATGCGAACGTTGACCAAGCTCTACTTCGCGCTTATTCGGCAATCCTTACATTTACAGCTGAGGTGGAGAAGACGCGAGACGAGAATGAAGCAGGTAAGCGTCAAGCCATCATTTGCGCACTTGCAACGAGGCCCTGGAAAGCTCTGACTGATCACACTGAAGCCCGACTCTGGTATAGCATATCCGCATACACCGACCAGTCACTATCAAAGCTTAAAGATTCTCTCATCGCGCAAAAGGAGGCAACGAAGGAATGGGCCCAGCTCGCTTCAGATCTGGGTGAGATTACGCACGATTCTACCTTTTATGCAGAGGTACTAATCGAGCACAGGCAACCGAGAGCGCGCAAAAGAGATCCTTTCGAACACCGATAAGCTTATCGAAAGCTCGAAGAATATGGAGTCTAAGCTCCTCAGTATGATGCCCTTTTCTCCGTATGTGACAGCTGGGCTTTGCTGACAAGTGTAGCCGCGGAGGAGGACAACCAGCTTGAGTGGCTTTCATCAGCAGAGTTCTCGAACCGTCAGGACATATTGCAAAAGAAAAGAACTGGGGACACTGGCGTCTGGCTTTTGAATTCGCAGGAGTACAATAAATGGTTGTCAAGCACGGGAGACCTCCTTTGGCTACCCGGGATCTGTAAGGGGTTTCTATTTCTTCTTGATATTTATGATACTATCAGTACTAACTGTTCGTAAATAGCGGGCTGTGGCAAATCTGTTCTTTGGTATTATATATGAACCCCTCAAGATGATCTCAGCTAACCAGGGCTAGCTCTACTGTGATACGTGACCTGGACGAAATCTGCGACTTGGATGGATCCAAACATTACGCCTACTGGTATTTTGAATTTGGCTTCGACGCTACTCAAAATGTGGACTCTTTGATCAGATCCTTGATAAGACAGTTGTGTCGATCTCCGCTGCCGTCAGCAGTAGTGAACCTCTGGAAAAAGCATCACGTCCGAAGAAGCCAGCCAGACTCGACCACTATCCGAAGTGTACTTGATGAAGTTCTGTCCGAAATACCCGATCAAGATCGTGTTTACCTGGTCTTTGATGCCCTAGATGAGTGTCCGAATAGCGGCTTTCCCAGCGAAAGAGAGTCGCTTCTATCCCTTCTTTCGCATTTACTCAAGCGACACAGGGGCAAAGTTCATATCCTCGCTACTAGTAGGCCTGAAAAGGACATTCACAAGGAGCTTTCAGAGTTCCCTAAGGTCGATTTGGAAGCACGTCTGGCTGAAGATGTCAAGACGTTTGTTGATGTGGCACTTGCACGACGACTGAACATATGGAGTGAAGAGATCAGAAATATGATTCGTGATAAACTATTGAGCTTCAAGGAACGGTATGTATACTCACCCTCAATTTAACATTTTATTATCGAGATTTGCTAAATCATATCTAACCATAATTAGGCGTTTCCGTTGGGCTGATCTGCAAATCCAAGCGCTTAGCCAACAGTACGATGAAAATGACCTGAGAAAGGCTCTAAATTCAGTCCCGGCGACTCTGGAGGGGACTTACCGGATGGTTCTTGACAGCATTGAGCCGCACAATGTGACCAAGGCACGGGAAATCCTTATGATAATCTGTCTATCACCCGTTCCCCTGGATGTTGATGTCGTTGCTAAGATGACCGGATTGTACTCCGCTGACTACGTCGTCCAAATATGCACGACATCTCTCCTCGCTCTCAACAAGACCAAAGTTCAAGTGGCACACTTCTCGGTGCAAGAATACCTGATTGTGCCGGAGAAGAAGAACGAGCATCACGAATGCCAATTTACGCTGACCGAGGGACACAAGTTCCTGACCGACCGCACTGCGGATCTGCTTCTTGCGCAGGCTGAGCCTCTCACTCAACCAGAGGCAATGAAGTTGGGTCCCTTTTTATATGCGGCCGAACACTGGGATACTCATCTGGTCGCTGCTGGAGGATTCGATCAATTATCTGCGGAGATACAAGCTAAAATTGATGGTCTCTTTACTGAACCCAACGTCTACTTCAACTGGGTTCGGAGTGCCGATGCCCACGGAGATCAGATCGATAACTCGTGGAGTAAAGTGCTCGCAGAGTTGGAGACCCCGATTCACAGAGCGTCCTATATGGGCTTGGCTCACACGGTGGGCTTGCTGGCCGTGCAGGGTGCGAATCCTTCGCGGCGATGTCTGTCGGTGGACCAGCGCGGACTTTTTGATAGGCCAGTCGATTCATACCATGTGGCTGCTCGTACTGGACATCTAGACGCTCTGCAGGTCCTTTTGGACTTAGCACTACCCCTTCCCACAAGTACGGTGGAAGCAATCTTGCAGGTAATCAATTATCGCAAGTCTGGGAAGGCCAAATTGGCAAAAGTGGTACACACCTTGCGGGACCAAGGTCTCCTCTGTGACCACGTAAATGACACCACTGACGTGATTCATGAGGCCTTTCTTTCTGCCGCCGTGTTGAATGAACAATCGGGACTGGAGATGTTCCATATCTTCTCGAATTCGCCAACGTTGTCAACACCAATTACCGAACATATTCTGGACCTGGCCTTCAGATCGTCGACTTCAAGTGAGCTGCCAAAGTTTCTTATTGAGACATTCAACCCTGATATACCTGTCGCTTTCATCGAACAACGAAGTTCGTATCTCTGGTCCTTTGAAGCCCCAGGCCTCGCCTACTTGGCCCTAGAGCGACCGAATGAGATGCCCATAACCGAAAACCTTCTCCAGCTCTTCGCAAGAAAGGGAAATTCAGAAACAATGGAATCCTTACTGCGCTCTCGGAGACAAGATATATATGTCACCACAGAGGTCTTGGAACTGGCAGCCACTAATGAGCAGAGTGGTAATATGCTATGTTTGCTTTGGCCTCATAAAGACCCCGGGACTGAGATAACTGAGAAGATGATCTCAAACGCTGCAGACAATGAAGTCCACTCCAGCGCCCTTGTCGCTTTCCTTCTCAAACAGCCCGGAACAAAGCCGACCTTATCTGAGGAAACCATCAATAACATAATAATGGGCGCTCAAGATGGAGTCGGTACCCTTAAGATTCTTCTTCCGTTCTCATCTATGGGTCCTCCAGTACCAGAGGAAGTGGTTGCACGTGTCTGCTGTCACTCCGAGGCGTTAGATATGTTGAAGCTGTTAGAAAAGGAAAAATCATTGAAAGGCCCTTTCACGGAACTTATTATCCAGGGTGCGGCGTTGAACGAGTCTAAGGGCCCTCTGGTGATCGACTATCTAGCAAAACGTTCTCCAGATCCTCTTCCGGTCACAGAGGAAGTCCTTCTTTATGCTGTCGAAAACGAGAAGAAGGGTGGCGAGATCATCCGAGCTCTTGCGCCATATACACCCGTTGCCAGTCTGACTGACAAGGTGTTTGAGGAAGCATGTGTAAACAAGGACGCTATGCTGGCCCTTCTGGATCAGAAGCAGAGGGAACCACCCTTTGAGAAGATGTTGGCCGTGTTGTCAGGATGCGGAAACTCACCCATAGATGAATACAACCTGGGGGCGGTGTTTCGAACCCTTCTTGAGCGACAACTCGTAGAGGTGGACGAAAAAACAGTCGAACTCATGGCCTCTAACTTCTATTGTCTGGATGCCTTGCTATCTCGGAATCCCGATATCATGATTACAGAAAATGCCCTCCAGACCGCTGCGGATTCACCACGACTAATGCGCGTTATGATGTCTGCACGCAGAAGTTCTTTCCCTATCACGGATAACGTTTTGCTCGCCGCAACAAGGGGATATCTTGCTGTTGAAGTCATGCAAGTGATTCTGAATCGCCAGCAGTCGCTTCCTATTACGGAGAAACTGATTCTCGAGGCTACTACCGAGGCGCACGACAAGAATACATTGACGTGGCTCCTGAATCAACAGTCTGAGGCTTTTGTTACAAGCTTTTGGGAGAACACCTGGAACCCTATTGACAAATACCGCATTGGCCATGCTGCTGTGATTACTGCCTTTCTTCAAAAGACAGGTTCAAATGTCACAGACACCATGCTTGAAAATTGGCCGTATTCGAATTCGGACGGAAATGACTTTGGACTTGGGACATTTGTTCAAGACCTGTGTACGAATGATAAATACCCTGATATGCCTACGACTCAACGAGCCGCCGAGATTGTTTTGGAAAGGTGCGACAAAGCCTCCATTGAGGTGTTTCTGAACCACACGAAGCTCCCGGTTACGGATGACTTGATTGAGGCAGCAGAGAAGAATCAGCGTAAAGATAAAGAGGGACTGATGACGTTTCTGGAGCAGAAGAGAGGCTTAACTAAGTCTTACACATGCGGTGTAGCATGTTAGTATTGTACTAGTTACTTGCTGCAACACATCAACTCAAGTTTCGATACCCGACAAGGGGACTGCCCCAGAACGTCAACATGATCCACTCACCACTATTCTGTCTCCCAGAAGTACACCAGACATGGCATTCGATGGCTGGTAAACACCACCCACGATTTGATGCCGAAATATTCAATTTCAGACTGCTTAATCCCCTGGATGCACATTACATGTCCTCGCTGTGGCCAGAATTCGTCATTGATGCCGAAGCCGAGACAATTGCCCAAAGAGCCAGTATTGTGGATACTATGGGACACCTGCGGTGGATTTGGCGCTGCAAGAGCGTACCAGACGCATTTCGAGTGTTGGAAAGATATTGGGCTTGGCGTGCTGCAAAGGACTATCATTTGACTTGTCTTTGGCTTGAGTTCGTATGAGTTAGGAGAAGTTTGGGTGTTTGCATAGTCGATTTTATAGGATTGTATAGTCCTTCTAATTCCGATGGCTTGTTTGTTCTTTAAGATAGATTGCTTTGCCTTTCTTCCTTGGGGAGATCTTCTGTATTCATTTCGGTGTACAACTTATCATTTTACACAAGGTAGGGGGACAAATAGATATAGTAGGTTTCTCCTCGATATGTTTTCCCCCTCTTTTGTCTAAACCAAGCGCCCTTACAGCGAAGCTAGTAACAGTATAACAGAAAGGCTCAGTTACCAGGCGCGAGATCTAAGGCCAAAATAAGTGACATAATGTCCGCTGATGCGCTAACCGCTTGACCAGGAAATTTATATCGCGTTTATCCGATCGGTCGATGGAGAGTGTGTCTCAACGATGCCATAACCAACCCCATGGCCCTGGTCCTTTTCAGCTCTGGTCACAAAAGCACTCCGTAAGCACTGCTAACACAAAGGCATCGCGTTAGTGGTGAAAGTAACGAACGTACTCACGGCGGCGAGTTTACTCTTCGCATGTATCCTCCTCCTCCTCTGCATAGTAGGAAGAAGCATCCGTATCAGTCACATTGACCATAGCAGAAGCATCAGTAGAGCCTGAACCACCGGTCCAGACGGCCGGACCAGGCATTGGATAATCCTTCATTCCTCCCCAGATACTGAAGTTGAATGAGGGGTCATCCTTTTTGTAACCACCTGGGAATTTGATCGTCGGTCCTGGGTTTCCATTACCGCCGCCTGTGACCTTGACTTGAGCGCATCTGGAGATTTATCAATAATTGATATTTCAAACAAAGAGGACGAAGATAGCTTACTCGTAGTAGAACTCAGCCTGTCCATCATGTGCTCCATGCACACCTTTCTAACAGTTAGTATACTTGCTATCCTTCCGAGAATAGTAGAAAAGACCTACCAATATGCTCCGGCCGAATCAGATACTCTCCATCCGGCAAGTCCGCAGGAACTGTAAACTCAATACGGTCCTTATCCCAAGTACACCAGGCATCGGTCTTAATGTCCTTGCTCTGGTCACAAATGCCCTCCTCATGGATCTTGAACCAGTCACCGTCACCTTCATACTGCTTGGCCGAGCCGGGCGCTTTAGACATATACACAAGACCAGGACCAGGGTGTTTCATTGTAGCTCCCACGCCGAGCTTCATTGCAAGCTTCGACCCGGCCTTGACCTCCGCCGTGCCGGTCTGGCCAGCGAAGGTGAAGGAGCCCTTGTTGCAGCGGAAGTCCGGCATATCGGGGGTCATGTCGTCGCGGGTGTTCTTCCATTTGGTTGGGTTGTATTTGGCCGGTCGAGTGTTGGAACGAACGTATTGGTTTGGAGTGGTCTCCTGGCCGTCAATGACAAGGGTGTCGAAGAAGTAATGCGCCGATACTAAGGGTGCAATCAATGCGGTGGTAAGAAGAGTGAGCTTCATATTGAAGAATAGAATAAAGTTTGTTTTTTGTGAATGAAGGGAAGGGCCAGCCTAGCAGAAATAAAGACTTTTGTAGTAGCAATGGATAGAAGGAATTGGGATGCAATGGCTATACTGTGGTCTTTACCGTCTTTATATAACTGCCGGTGTAGCTCATGCGGTGTTAATAATCTGGTATTTCGGAGATAGAATGATAGCGATTGCCTGCAACATTCCGAAGACCTCTTGTCCAGTCCATACTATTCACCTCTATATCCGAAACCTGCCAAGTCCACTGAGGCCTGTTGGCCAACCTTTGCGTTGTTCTCCATGCCTCATATCGGCAAGGCTGCTAAATGCCAAGCCTTGAAAGTTCAAATGTCACTATCGAAAGGTCGACATTATGCTTGGCATTATCGGCTTTATCCAACATATGATACAGTATCTTTGCTATTGTTCTAGGCCCTATAAGGTATCAGTATACCACGCATTTGCCTTTTTAGTGACACGGTAAGCGGCAGGTTGAGAGCTAGTCTAAGATAGTAATCTTGGCATTATGTAACTAACGGATCGAAGTGCAAGCCCTATGGCAACCAGATGCCTCTGTCATCTGTTACTTGAGGAAGGATTTCACACTAACGTAAAATGAGTCTCCAGAGGCCCTATGGTTGTGGGAGGTGGCAGTCTGAAACACTAGGAGTTACGCCTCTAATTATAGACCGTTGAGAGAACCCTCGTCTAACTGGATGCGGTTAAATGGCAGGGCTGTTAGCTCAGGGTCCAGGGTCCAGGGTCCACACTCCGAATAACCTCGGCTTGTCGTAGGCTCGTAGCACCTTACACATCTATTACTAAGGTCAACAAGGTAGAACCTGGGCATCTATCCGAGCAGCTTATCACCTAGGTAGGAAGGCGGTTGTACAAGCCCAACAGTCATTGGAGTTTTATACACACTCAAGATGGTTTCCGGAAATAACACACTATAGCATCTGCTAATCCTTTTTAAAGTGCCTTATATTAAGGTAAACAATCCTTGGAATAGGCAGCGCGATGTAGCCGGTTGAATCACACCTGGCATGGCCCACAAAGCAGAAGCCAGCTTCCATCGAACCAAACCAGACCCAACGACAACCACTTCATACCGCAGAGACTTGCTGCAAGTCACTTTCATACGGGACCCATTCCGCGTTCGGCAGTGAAAATGGCGCTCTATTGCCGATGGGATCTTGGCATGTCAATCTAACTTATTTAGATGGACATCAGCTACTAGTCCGTGCAAATCAGAAGGCCTTAAACGAGTCGCCAAGCATCCTGTGGCGGAAATTATCCAAAGTACATCAACGGGCCAAGAGTTTAGCCTGATTCAGGGTCCTTCATCCATCACTGACCCACCATGACAATGAATGAAATGCTTTCCATTTGATAGCCTAGGGCTACGCCTCTCTGCGATGCTTTGACCTATTCTCAAGGGTCTTATGGGATTCTCCATCTCTTGGCAATGTCTGTAACCTTAACGGTGTCATCATGCAACAGTCTCAGACGTCGTCCCGTGTACAGGGTTCACCAGACGAAGGCGATAATAGGCTATAGTTTCGACAGAGATCTGCCGGCAGAGGGGATTGACGGGCTTGCACGGGATGGAGGAATGAAGACGAGACATTATTTGCAACGTACTATTAACCAGAGCTCCGTTACTACATTGGAAGGGATCTCCATGAGAATCAACCTCGCGGTTAAATCATGGACATATAAACGGAAGCCAATCTGTCACTGAATTGCCAGTTCTGCAGTTCATCTCACCACTCTCCAGCTTCGCAAGCACTTCTATTCTATCAAGCATCCAATCAGTGATAATGACTCGATCAATCTTTATCCATACCCTCGTGGCCCTCAGTGCCCTCACTTCAGTCCAGGGCGCGAACTCTCCAGGCTGCGGCAAGAACCCTTCTCTAGCCAATGGCGTCCACCAGATAAACGGCCGCGAATACACGCTCAAAATCCCCGACGACTACGACGCAAACCACCCATATCACCTCATCTTCGGACTCCACTGGCGTGGCGGCAACATGAACAACGTCGTCAACGGCGACAGCATCCAACCCTGGTACGGCCTTGAATCTCGGTCGCAGGGTAGTGCAATCTTCATAGCGCCCAATGGCCTGAACGCCGGCTGGGCCAATACCAACGGCGAAGACGTAGCGTTCATTGACGCCATCATGGAACAAGTTGAGAGTGATCTCTGTGTAGACCAGAGCTCTCGCTTCGCAACGGGTTTCTCTTGGGGTGGTGGAATGAGCTACTCCCTTGCTTGCTCGCGGGCGAAGGAGTTCAAGGCTGTGAGTGTCTTGAGTGGTGGGGTGATTAGTGGGTGTGATGGGGGTAATGATCCTATTGCTTATCTGGGGATTCATGGTATCAATGATCCGGTTCTTCCGTTCGATGGGGGCGTGGAGCTGGCGGAGAGGTTTGTTGGGAATAATGGCTGCCAGCCAGCAAGCATTGAGAAGCCTCAGTCTGGGAGTAACGGGTGGAAACGAACGGACTTCGATGGCTGCTCTAAGCCAGTCTCGTTTATTGCGTATGATGGCGGTCATGATGGTGCGCCGCTTGGCGTGCAAAGCTCGTTGGCTCCTGATGCTACTTGGGAGTTCTTTATGGCGGCTTAAATTATCACATGTATGTACCTGAGATATGTGGTACATAGCCCCTATACTTAGTTCTTACTGTCGAGTACAATAGTACTTGGGTAGATAAAGCGACATTAAGTGGCAACGTAATTGAACGTTCATAAGGGCATGCGATTGTGAGAAGTAGTACCATTATAAATAACCATTCATGATTCCTATCGAGAGGACCGCTATATCAGACTTTATATTCAAGACCGCCACGATTATTACAAAGGGGCCAACATGGGCATCATTTGAATTTATCAAGGCTTTCAATGCTCGCGTAGCCATGTTCGATGTTTCCGACGTACGCAAATGATCCCCCTATCTCGTCCCTCAAACAGATGTCGTGGTATCGATCGTCGAAATCTTCGTTCGGCGAGCACTGTTAAACACGAGCTTGATAGTCGGTATCGTAGTAATCATAAATAGCAGCCATTCCAATGCACCAAAGACTACTGCTGCCTTGAGCAACCGACAGTGATTCTCTTCCGCCGGGCATGGATTACTCCCTATATTGATAGCCACCGCAATGAAACCCGCAAGCCATGAGAGGAGAGCCACAACTTCCACAATGACAGAAAGTGACCCAATCACTGCATGCTCCGCGAAGCTGATCCCGGCAGTGAAGAAGAGGAAGATGACGCCCAGAAATGTCCACCCGGCACAAAACATTAAGAAACTCCATGCGTCGGGCACGCCAGCGTAAGCGTAGAAGTTGCCGTATACGAAGTGTACGTAGTCAGTGTGGCCGCGGTATACGTGGATAGCTAGGTGGTGTTGGTCAGATTAAATAGGTTTTTTAAATAGGTTAGGATGCAGTGATTAGTTCGTACCGTAGCCGTCCGTTCCCATGACAATAATGGCAAAAATGAGCTGCAGCGCTCGCAGGGCAATGTCAGTTGTTCTGTTCGCTGCTATGTCTATGTTCATATTCTTGGCCATGCTGTGTAATGCTCTGTGGTCGGGATCTGAGGGGACTGGGGACGTTGACTAAATGAAGGACTGGAACACGGCGTAGAATAAAAGGTAGAAATTGTAGACTCAGGGAGTGCGATGCAATCCTCTTAAGAACCCGCTCCAGCAGTCAGCAAGCAGTCTAGAAATAAATTTAGATTGATGCCTAATGCGATCTTACTCGTTTGACGACCTTATTAGAAATCATCCCGGTCTCCCTCCTGCTTTCTTGATGTCATTCTCGTGCATCCTGTAACCACATTGAGGAATATTGGGGTGGAGCGGTGGAAGAAAGCCGGGTCACCAGATGACTAGTAAAAGTATAAACAAGCCTATACTGGAGACTGATATAGCACGCGGACCAACCAGCATTGGTAAATCGTTGAATGACCGAGATGATCTCCACCTGTGCATCACTGCAGCCTTTACTAAATCCGGCTTAGTAGCAACAAACACCGAGCTGAGGTCCACTGGCTGTTTTAACGGCGAATCAGAGGCGACTGGTAGATGCTTGTCTAGGATTTGTGAATGACCCAACACCGAAAAATCATTGTGAGTGCACACATAATTCCAATATATCACGACTGTACGCGGGGTGAAGTAGTGATCGGTCGTTTTATATTTATATACTGCTAGTTAGGCCTGTTGTCGGTGACTGATTTGGCATAGTGGCAGTACCTCCGGGCTAAGTGTATGACCTCAAGCTCACGAGACAGGAGAAGGCGGCTTTTGTGCGCGAAGGAGCCTAGAACTCTCCTATATTTTGATAGATTCTGACCAGTAGATCCAACCATCCTGGCATGAGTAATCAACATGACCCCACCCTTGCAAGAGAGGCGGGTTAGGCCGTTGGAAGATAACATTTACTACGCGGCGGCCCTCTTCATTGAAGCTTGGATGGAGCACTGAGTAGCCGTAAACCCTCTGTCCCTCTCTGATGTCGCAGGAAGTTAGCGGAGCGCTGGGGGAAGAAGGCACACTGCCAGGTGTCTCGAGAACAGCTATTCGAGCACCGATTGCCGCCAGGATCTGTCCATCGGCAGGCCCTTCGCGGCTTTGTTCGTTAAGTACCGTCGTCGCTAGAGCACGCAGTGACGGGTTTCTGCACTTTATACTCACGATAAAGAGAGGGCTAATAATTCCCGAACGCATTGAGAAGTGCTTGAAAGCGCTGGGTTTGCCCCGCCTTCTCAGCCGCGCTGACGCGGCAGCATCACTTATGATGCTTCGAAATCGGTCATGGTGTTCATCGTACGCTGTTTCATACGGGCTGTGAGCACACAGAATGAAGACCAGGGCCGATGTCAGCTGTGTGCGAATCGCATAAAGCTCTGCCAGCATCTCGAAATCTTTCGGCGCACGCGTCGCGGACGAACCTCTGGCTTGCAGGCTTATGACAATCGGCGCAAGGCTATCTAAAACCGAGCGACACTGGGCTGCCGCATCAGATTGAGCCTTGCACATAATGGGATTATGCTCTTTCCAGCTTGGATATTTGTACCGCAGGTGAGAAGCCGACTCTATGAATTGATATGATCGGTAAAGGCAGTGCATTGCGGCGTCAATAGCAAGATCCGGCTCCTGGAACGCATCGTCTCCAGCGGCTTGTTCAGCTGCTGCTCCAGGAAATTCCAGGTACATATATTGCGGTGTCTGGGACAGACCGTAGCTGCCAATTAAGAGGTTCAGTTTAACTATCGCGCCTTTGATTGTGCTGAGAATGTCAGGGGATGAAGTTCCGCGGCGATGCTGCTCGGGCTTGGTCAGGATCTGTACAGCCCCAAGAAAATGGGTGAACGCATTCTGCTCGTGTTGACTGAGAATCTCAACGCAAGCGAGGATCATTGATGCCAGAGCTAAAGACTCTGGGCCGACGCTCTCGTTATGATAATCTGATCGTAGCCTGGCCAGAGCTGAGCTATAGTAATGCCAGGTATAACAGGGCCGCTGGACGATAGAGTTATTCAGTGATGATTCGTACGCTGCTCCAAAAGCGACCGCGGCTGCCTTGACACATTCGACTTGGCTCGATAGCTGCAGATAAACGCGCCCCCAAGCATCATCTTCTTTCAGAGGCTCGCCATTGTTGTCCAGAGACAACACGTGGGCTGCGAGATAATTTAGCCTCTCCGCGTGACTGTCCATTGTGACTCCGATCTTCAGCGTAGGGCGCAAAGCTGATGACCATGACAACTTGGTTTCATAGTTGTAACCGCCGCATACTCGACCGGCTTGAAGGCATCGCCGACACAGGGGCTTTTGCTCGTCACATTTGACCCGACGTGACCTGCCTACTGGTCAGTCGACTTGGCGCCATGGCAGGGTAAGGACACATGCCATACTTGCAAGTCACACAACCTCGTTTCGACTGCGAAACAACGACGCGTACCCGCTTTGATAAGGGGGCAGATGCGTTACTGCCGGCTTTCTGATTGACAGAAGGTTGATGATGATTTGGCAGCGCCTCCATTATGGCTGCGAAGCTGGCATGGCGAATGCAATGTAGAGAGTCCCGGTCCATCAGCGTGGCTGTAACTAGTGCGCCCTCGGGCCGATACCACTCCGGTCCCAGCCCATATCTGCTTAGTGCTTACTACCTCCCTGGCAGTGTTCGTATGAAGATTGACCCTGACATATCCTGAGATTAGTAGGACCCAACTGTGGGATACATCATCACTATTACCTTGAGGTTGCCTGGAACAAAGGTCGTTATCAGCGACATCCGACTAAGCCGTTGACTGAATCACTAGCCCTTTTAGATAGGAGAGACATGGTGAGACGTGGAACTGAAGAATAGGAAGGGGGCCATAGCGTTGGTATTGAAATTCCTAGGGCATCATGTTCACTCAAAGATAGCAACAGGTAGGCAGCCGCTGTGGTATCAATAGAGAGTAGAGGGAGCGCGTAGATTTTCGTGAAGAAGAAGAAGAATTGAGTTTGTACAAAACGGGCACTCAACCGTAACTCCACCGCGTTTGACCTGTCTGTGGAGCACAGGGTCCTGTCAGCTAAATCGTTTCCGGTCTAGCGCTGATCACTGGGTCCCCAACCTTAATTTCCAGGTTGCATTGCTGATCACTTGACTTGCTTTGTCTCCTCCCCGTTACTATTATCCCTTGACTGACATCGCTCCCTGCAATTACTGCAGCCATTCAGTCATGATTGCAAAAGCCACGGATGGCGAACTTCCGGTGTCTTCGCCATGTGGGGTTGACAGTCGCCTCTCTCCTGGAAGGTCTTAGCGAATTGGAACAGAACGCCATATTCCTTGATCTCCTCATTGCACATACCGATCCCTCCGTTCATCCAATCTTCTCAGAGAAATGGGTGGAGACCCTACCTGACCGCGTCCTCCTATATCCGAAGGACGATAACCCCGACTACGAACAACTCCGTGAATGGGAGGATGGAGGGTGGTATCGCAATAAGACCATCTACGATTTTACACATTTGATGAAGGATTGCTATGATACTGGCGCAGATTATGTCGCCATGATTGAGGACGATACTTTGGCTACCAAGGGCTGGCTTTCTTCTACATTACACGCCCTTGACATGATTCAGCAGCGCAGCAGAGCAGGGCATGACTGGGTCTATCTTCGTCTCTTCTATGTTGACGACCTGCTTGGTTGGAACTTGGAGGAGTGGCCGAAATATCTCGCGTTGTCCTTTCTTGTCTGGGCAGCTTCAACGGGAGTCGTGGTATTCGCAAAGCGAAAGTTCTTCGCGTCAACTCCAGCAAGTGCTATGTGGATGATATCTCTTCTCTTTATCCCGGCATTCATTGGGCTACATTTCATGGCAGGACGGCAGACAATGTGGCCAATCCGTCCCGGTGTCCACGAGATGAACAAGTACGGATGCTGCTCGCAGGGCCTGGTCTTCCCGCGTTCGATAGTACCGCGCTTTCTGGAACATACCGACCTGACAACCGACTGGTTAGTGGATATGATGATCGAAAAGATTTCCAACCAACAGGGTTGGAAGCGGTATGTGGTAGTCCCACCAGTCCTTCAACATATCGGTACGATTAGCTCGAAAGGGTACGGGTTTGATAAGTCGGCAAAGACTATCTGGAACTTTAGATATGAAGATTATCCTTTTTGATGGTAGGCTTACTTACTAGGCTTACTCCGCCGTTATATGTGTATACGAGTGTATAGTATATAATGTAGTGAATGATATAGTTTATGATGAACTGCTCTGCTCTCCTCAATAAGATCTGACTGAAATCTGTCGACTCAGTATACATTGACTAGTCATTTAGCAGCATTCCAATGGAATAGAGGTCGTATCCACGGCATACTGACCCCTATTGTATTTTGCATACTGTCTAGCTCGGTGCTCTCTTTTTCCCTGGGAAGAGGATCAACCGTTACAACTACGCCCTAGTAGTAGCCGGCAAGGATATTAGTACAGTCTGCAAGGTGGGTCTGGTCAGCTTGGGTAAAAGGTCATGGAACAAGTTCCGGGCCTACCTGAATTTGATAGATGGGTTCTGGTTAAGAAACTCGCTTGTGCTGATGCCGAATTTGGCTTCGATCTTTTCGAACGAGTCTCCGAGCTCGACGAGGTATAATTGGTCGCAATTGGCGGCAGTACCTGTTGGCTGGGGCTGGTATGGAGCTGCGGAAGAAGAAGAAGAAGAAGTCGTTGATAGTTTGGAAACGGTAGATACGGTGGAAGTGGAAGTGGTGAGAAATGAGGAGCTCGCAGTTGGCCCACTTGATGAAACCGTGCCGAGTACACAATAGTCCTGACCCGCCGCGAGGTCCGGGTAGGTGATACCCGGGTTGAGAGACTTCAAGTCCTGCACGGTCAAGCCCATTGGACCGCAAATAACTAGAAGGTATCTCCAGAACTGGCAGCAAACCCATAGCTACAACCGACCTACTGACAAGAGATCATGGCCATCGCGGATGCCAGGTGTAGTTGCGGGAGTACAAAGAGACCTGCCTTGAGGGATGCCGGCACCATCATGACTGGTACTGGTTTGAAAAGAAGATGCATATATAAAGAACTCAGAAGCGAACAGACTTATACAAAGGCAGCTTGTGGGAAATGTTGCCCTGCCCTGTCCAATTGGAAGCAAATTGGCGTGACCGTCAAGCTCATTATATCCTCTCGTGCAACTACACAGCTATGGTATGCCGGCACTATCTAATAAGTAGTTCACACAAAGTATAAAATATGAGATGGCATGTCTCTCCGAATTCGAAGAAAGACATCTGCAAAGTACAACGAGATTTTGAGCGGAGTACTCCGTACTGAGACATTGTCGGGAGCGTGGACGGAGTCCGTATACTCCCCTTGAAGCCGAGCTGAGCGAGGTGGATAGCCACTGCATAGTGCTAATGCAATGTCATCCGGCGGTCGGATTTCTCGGATGATTTCCCCAATCACATCAGCCAGAAGTGTCGCCACCAAATTTGGGAAGGGTCGGGTAAAGCTTCGCCAAAGCCTAGCAAGGCTTAGCTTGGGCGCTATCCCTGCCTAGTTGGTCAGAACCGCCAATTATCGTACATATCTGCCAGGGACAGGCTTACTAGTTCACTCCTCTGCCATTGGTGAGGTTTCAGTACTGTTACATTCTGTTGAACTAACAGACCCCTTGAGGTGCATTTCATAGGACGAATCGAGAGCCATGTGTGATATCGGTTCCCGGCCGAAGGGTCATCCAGGCGGAGTGCCACCCGATGATGATAAACCTTTTGCCAAGGAAGACAAGCTCATGGACATATTGGACGGGGAAAATCCACTTGGAACCCTCGCTTCACTTTCCATAAACACAACGTTGTAAGGCTGGACTAGTGAGGCCAGTAGTTCCCTGCGGATATTGGACGGGCGCAACACTGCTACACACTAATACCAAGATTACGAGCGGAAGCTTCCGATGCGAGGAGAAGCACTGCAAATACAATACTCTCGATATTGGGACTACTACATATGAAAAGGGTCCACTTGCCCTGTTAGGCAAGAGGCCGCTACTAAGGCACTAGGTACATCGTGGTCACCCAAGGTGGATTAGGGCGGTCACCAGGGTTAACACCATAAGCAATGTCGATGCTTCGATCATGCCAGGTTGTCCCGCGCCGCTGGATTTGGATGAGGAGGTCGGACAAGTAACGTTGGGGTACGCCGAATGCTGCCTAGGGTCACAGGCAAAGGCCGTGGCGTCTGCCCATATACTGGACGCTGCGGAAGCATTGACCGTCGCCGCGCATGGATTGGTAGTCGGAGTAGGCCCAAGGAAGCCGCAGTCATCCCCACTGGCAGTTACGTTCAACGCATTGGCGCTTTGGATGCCGCACGTCCCAGAAGATGTGGCTGCCTCGAGACTGGGTGCCTGCCCTGACTGGCTGACAGTGAAGACAATGTCGTTGTGAATCTTCAGGTCTTGCGCGGCACTCATATTCTGAGAGCAATTGGAAAAATGCAGGGTCCAAGCAAAGGTCCAGAAGCCGTCTGGGTAGGAGAGTGTATCCACGAAGCGGGTCAAATAATGAAGATCGGGGGACCAAAGATCAGACCAAAGATTCTCGAGAAGCCCGCCGTTGATGGACCCCGGAGCAGACCGGTTGTTGCCTTCCCACAAGTCCCAGGTGATATAGGCCACCAAATCGGAACTCAAATGCGGATTCTGCAGCGCAAACACGATGGGCATCAGCGCCTGAGGCGTGTAAGTTTCGTTGCGTGGGGATATCAAGTCCACTTCAAAGATGCCCGAAAAGGTATCTGGAGCTTCAGAGCCCATGGCGATAATCGAGTTTACCACCAGTGCGGCCCAAGTAAGAAAGCGAGCGTGTCTCATGATGAAAGGAAAGTGTGAAGTGAAAGGCGGAAGGAATGAAGTACCAAATCAGCGAGCAACCCTGTCTGCTGGATGTCGGAGGGATGAAAGACTGTGAGCTAAAGGAGGAAATGAAGAAAGAAAGAGGACCCAAGTCAAGGGAAGTTTTTTTTTTTTTTCAGGCGGCTAAACGGATGGCACGGCATGATGCTGCACTCCTGAGCTGCCGCGATCCCTGCAGGATGCAAATTAGTGTGGATTAGCGCGCATAAGGGTCCGATAGTAGCCGCCCATTATTACCTTTTTTATCATTGGGATTATTATTTCATTATTCCATTATCAGTTGTCTTACATTCTCATTATTATTACCAGTATATTGTAGCTCCACCATGGGACAAGGACCCTTGTTGTATCATGCGGACTACTTTAGATGCAAGCTCCGCCTGGCCTAAGATAGGAGCCCAGTAAGATACTACGTCGGCACTCAGGGGAGGCCAAACGCCGAGAGAGCCTTGTCCGCATGAACAGCATCACGATGATTCTCTTACGGATTTACTTGTCTGTCGGAAATTACGACAGAAGAACAACCACTGATAGGTTGGTCTGGCCGGGGACATGTTCTTTGGCCGGGGGGTTGGTGGTCAGCAGCAAGTATAAAATCCACCGTCACATCGCCTGTCTTTCTCAGGCTCATCAGGCGCACCGTGACTAGATCATGTCTCTCTCTTTCCATTTTCCGTGGCTTCGGCCACGCACTACGTTCTTTACGTTTTTTCATCTCACTCTTTTGACCTTTTCTCTTCTTATTACCACTTCTTCCTCCATTACGGTGCCTATTAGGCTTCCAGCCAGTCCTGGGTATCAAGGCAGGTCAGTTGCTTGTCCAGCCCGATGTGCCACATCGGGCCCGAACCCTGCCAACTGGTCCCTCTACCACAACTTCGACCAATTCGCCTCGTGCGAAGAGTCTCTCTTTTACTCTTTCTCTTTTGTTGATCCGGTCGATGACCCGGATAGCCTTCATCGCATCTACACCTGCACCTCGTTCGGCCCGGATTGGGCCAATCTGCCGGCTAATACATCAAACGTGGCCTTGCAGTCCAAAGGGGCTCCGGCTCCCTTGAATGGCACATATCAGATTGGATCCTGGCCCTCCGCTCAGGGCTCCCCAGTCTCAACTTCCCTCGCCACCCTCACGAAGCAATTCCGCCAATATCTGTCCAAGGGGTTTGGCGGCGAGGACCGTCCGACCATTCTCTTTGCCAGTTATGGCTCTACCTCGGTTGGGCTCTACATCGGTCAAGGTCTGCAAAAACAAGGCATTGGTAGCATTGCTCTAGCATACCTGGAGAGCTTCATGACAAAGTCCAACGCTAGTCTGTCGCCGAGTGTGGCTATGCAATTCTGCCAGCCGGGTCAAACTTCTCACCATGTGTTTGGCATCATGGCTAGCGGCAATGGAACATTCACTGCTATTCAAGACGCCCTTACGTCCTGGTCCAAGGCAGAATGCTTGGCCTTCCCGTCCGTCCAGAATGTGACGGGCACCGTCCCACTTTTGACGCCATTGCTCCCTTCCTCGATCAACTCCACCTCAACTTATCGTAATGCAACCTCCGTTCGAGGCGGGACCCTCGCCGCTCGTGCCACCTGTTCCACCGTTCAGGTCGTCTCCGGTGATAGCTGTAGTAGTCTGGCCCAGAAATGTGGGATTACTCCGGCTCAATTCACCAAATATAACCCCGAGTCGAACGAGTGCTCTAGCTTGACACCGGGGGAGCACGTGTGCTGTTCGGCTGGCACATTGCCCGATTTCACTCCGAAGCCTCAGTCTGATGGCACTTGTGCCACCTACACCGTCCAGCCAGATGACAGCTGTTCCAAGATTGCCGCTACATACAGCATCACCGTGGATGATATCAATGATTTCAACCAGGACACGTGGGCTTGGAATGGCTGCAAGCATCTTTACCCTCACAATATTATCTGTCTCAGTACAGGCAACCCGCCGATGCCGGCGTCGGTCTCCAATGCAATTTGCGGGCCACAGGTGCCCGGCACCCCGACCCCTCCCAGTGGGACGAATATCTCCCTGCTTAACGAGTGCCCTCTCAATGCGTGCTGTGATGTATGGGGCCAAGTACGTATAGTTTCTTCGCTCGATCATCAATGATGTGACTGACCATGATCCTAGTGTGGTACGACAGCCGGCTTTTGCACCAACACCGGCAAAGGGGCCCCTGGGACCGCGGCGCCTGGCACCAACGGCTGTATCTCGAACTGTGGCACCAATATCGTGCGGAGTAGTCCTCCCACAACGTACCGGAGTATTGGCTTCTATGAAGGATTCAACTTGCAGCGTCCCTGCCTCTACCAAGATATCTCTCAGCTCGACTTTTCGGCCTATACCCACATTTATTTCTCCTTCGGCGTGCTATCCTCCTCCTACGTGGTCCAGATCCCGAACGTCACAGCATCCTACGAGTTCAACCTGTTTAAACAAATCCAAGGCGCAAAACGCATTCTGTCCATTGGTGGCTGGGCATTCTCCACTGACCCGAGCACTTACATGATTTTCCGGGAAGGCGTCACTGCCACCAACCGTCTGACCATGGCCACCAACATCGCCAACTTCATCAAAGACAACGATCTCGATGGTGTCAATATTGACTGGGAATATCCGGGGGTAAGAGCAAATCACTACCTGTCCGCTTTCCTTGCCTCATTGTCTAGAATGCTAATTCGCCCTTCCCCGCTTTCCGTTGTAGGCGCCGGATATCCCTGGCATCCCTGCTGCTAGTACTGATGACGGTGACAATTATCTCGCTTTCCTTGTTGTTTTGAGAAACCTCCTTGGTAATGATAAAGAAATTACGATTGCGGCACCGTCGTCATATTGGTATTTGAAGGGCTTCCCAATCAAGAAGATGGCTCCGGTCCTAGACTACATCATCTACATGACCTACGATCTGCACGGACAGGTATGGCATCCTTTTTGATTTTAAGCATGCGATGGGTGGCAAACAGGGGCTAATCCAGAGCTTACTCTGTATACAGTGGGATTCCAACAATCAATGGTCGCAGCTTGGCTGCCCGACTGGCAATTGTTTGCGTTCGGATGTGAACCTTACCGAAACCATGGGCTCTCTGGCTATGGTGAGTTGGAGACACTCGCTCCTACTGGATGCCTATGCATTCCCATCATTAATGTAAACCCCCGTGTCAACAGATTACCAAAGCTGGTGTCCCCTCAAACCAGGTCGTTGTCGGTGTGACCAGCTACGGACGCTCGTTCGCCATGGCTGAAGCGGGCTGTTACGGGCCTGAATGCCAATTCCTTGGTTCAGCCGATGACTCGCAAGCTGCGCCTGGGCCTTGTACTCAGACTGCAGGTTACATCGCCAATGCCGAAATCGAGGCCATTCTCGCCAACTCTAGCCGGGTCACCAAGAGTTATATCGACGCCACTAGTGACACCAATATCCTTGTTTACGACGACACCCAATGGGTCGGTTGGATGAGCGATGGCATCAAGGCAACACGTAAGGCGCTCTACAAACAGCTCGCCATGGGAGGGACCACCGATTGGGCGACCGACCTGCAAAAGTACAACCCACCCCCTTTCATTGCCAAGAGCTGGGCTAGCCTCATTGACGACGTCGTCCTGGATAAAGACCCTTACGAAGAGGGCAATCGAACCGGCAACTGGACTTTCTTGACTTGTTCGGATCCGGCCATTCAAGATGCCTTGTGGATGCCATGCGCCCAGCGCTGGGCGCAGCTGGACGCTTCCAATGCTTGGTCCGATGCCATCAACGTCTGGAAGAATATCGATAAGCCAAAAATGCCACATGATGACGAGAGAGATTTTTCCTTGTCCATTATGAACACTTTTCATGCCGGTGAAAACACGTATTGTGGATTCACAGCTCCAGAAGGCCATTGTTCCGATACCGAAGCGTGCTCATCCTTTCAGGGCTTCGGCCAGGGCACCGGTGATTCGGGTCCTGCAGCAATGCTGATCCATCAGTCTTTCACAGTGATCAACTCCGTAAGTCTCTCCTCTCCAGTCCTGAGGAAGATAGAAAGTGGCTGATCAAACTCACTACCCAGGCGTACTCCCAATTTCATAACGCCATCAACGCAGCTGCTGCAACGTACATCGACAACCAGCTCCAAGACTTTGAGAGCACGTTCGCACCGGTTCCTCCAGCTTCCAGCGATACGTGGCTTGAGATATTGATTAACCTTTTTGGTCTCGGTATCACGGCGATCGCCGCACCGTACTTTAATGGAAGTAAGTGGCGATTTTCTTATACTATCCTCGCTGCATCACCATCCCGACCAAATCTGATCACCCATAGTCTTTTCAAGTCTACCGGCTCTTAGTAGTGCTATTGGAGATGCAGGTGCCGACACCGTTGCCGATATCACCAGTGCCACTGTGGCGTACGGCGCCTCAATCGCGAGCGATGCACTTCCTTCGGCAGCGCCGTAAGTATCACTGCACCTTATGGACTCGAAGATTCACTAACTGAATCTTGCAGGGGTAAATGGTCACCAGCGTCCCAAGAAAGTTTCACTGCTACTCTGGGGTCGGTAGTCGCCGGCTGGGCTTCCCTCGCCCAAAATCAACTCTGGACGTTATTCAATGGATCCGATACCTCCATCAGTCTCCTCGGAACCCTGATTGCCAATGGTAATCTCATTGAGGGCAGTGGTGGCAGCCCATCGGTAAATCCAACGCCAGGTTCACTCACGGAGTCCCAGATAGAGAGTCACATCAACAAGGCCTTCTTCGGCTTCGCCATTCCATCCGTGTGGGCCGTCTCCGGCACCGCTGCCTTCGTCGTTGACTCGGGCTACCCCTGCAGTGCGCAGAACCCATTGACCGATTACATGACTGCATCCACTCAAGAGTCGACCTATGCATGCTACAACGACAAATTGTACTATCTGGTCCATCCCGATGGCAAGTGGCGGGGTTGTCCTGACAAGGATAAGAATACTCTGAAGACTGATTGCGTTGATTGTGGCCCGACATCAACATCGTGCGACGACCAGACGTACTTCACCGCACCACCCGGATTGAGCTCCCTCGGCTCAGGAGCCTGGGGAAACATCACTCTGTCTGATCTGATCATCGGGTCCGTCCGAACCTACGTCGCCAACGGCAACGCCAACGGAGGACCCGTCGCCAACCCCTTGGACAAGGATACTCTGAAAGATCTCTCCAACCAAGATATCACCACTCCCGGATATATTCGTCTCCCAGTGTGTAGCCCCCAGGTCGCCTGGGCCTCGTGGTCCACCCCCTCGCAGTCCAACTCTAGCGCTCCGAACTACCCCTGTAACCCGTTGCAGGGTGTCACCAAGTGCAGTGGTTACACCTACCAGGACGAGACCTCGTCCGCCTCCCCGAAGGTGTCCGACTGCCAAACCATCGTGAAGAATATCCAGGCCACCAATGGCGAATGGACCACTGGCATCGGTCACCAGCGCGACATTGCCAAGTTCGGATCTTGCAATTTTGGTGTCCAGAATGTTGGCGTCACTGGCGATGTCACTTATCATACGGGCAGTCAGGATATTGTGACTATTATCAACGAGGCCATCTCCAAGTATGCCTCTAATGGCCTTGTCGGTGCGAAGGGGTATATGGAGTGTAGTGGTGATGCAGGGAGTCAGAAGGTCGAGTGGGGACTGTATTAGTAGGGATTTGCTCTGACGTTCGTCACTCTAGAAACCTAGAGACTATGTACTTATAGGAGAATACTCTGTGTTTAGCTACAGTGTATCATTTGTCACAGTACCCTCTAATCCTTATTATCAATCCCCATCCTTTCCCTACCAACTACCCGGATATAAGACACACCCGATGAACATGATATAAGCCTTTTCACCCCAAAGCACCAAAGAATACCAGAGATAAACCTGATATGTAGTAAATAGTATATAACCCCACCCCCACCACACCACACCACCCTCTAATTTCTTCTTTCTTCATTTGGTAGTCTCCACCACATCCCCCAGCAGCGCAATCCCCAATTTACTCCGATCCAAGAACCCTTCCTCATCCGCCGCAATCTGCGCCGCCGCCTCCGGCGCCATCACCTTCGCCGAGAACGTCTGGAAGGCCGCCTGGTCCGCGAAGGTGAGTTCAGCGTAGGCATCGAAGTCGAAATCTGTTTGCTGGCCGACGAGGACGGTGGCGGGGGTGAAGGCATTGCGGGTTGAGTTGCCCTCCCCAGCTGGGGGTTGTTGCTCAATAGTGGTGCGTGCGATGTACGTGCGTTTGTGCGACAGGGGAAAGTCGTCGCCAGACAGACGCTTGACCAGCTCGATGTGGGCTTCGTAGCGGTCTTTGAAGGTTTGGAGGTCGAGACCGGGTTTGCGGTAGGCGTAGATGAGGACGCGGACGGACATTTTGGGTTGGGAATTTTCTGCTTGTTTGGGTTGAAGATATCTTGAACGGGAAGAAAAAAGGAGGAAGTTCGAGGGGTAATTGAGAATTTTGAGGAGGGGTCACAGAGAGAGAGAGGCTATATAAGTGTTCTTTATCTTTTATGGCTATGTCTATTTGGGTAAAGTAGTTGCGTGTTTAGTGCTTACTCGGTTATAACTTGATGTCTTGTTGGCTGTCAACAGATCCACTCTGTTGGGCTAGCCACAGACTACTGCATGCACTGCCTCGGATCAACACGTCAAAATATATCAGTCGGCAAAGCTTCCTATATAATTGGACTAGGGTTCTATGTTTCTTATTTTCTGAGACGATGCCTTGGTCCGTGGCCGACCCAACGGAGCCGGTCCGAACCTAACGAGGTGGATACTACTACTATCGAGTCCACTGGGCTATCCAGGCGCCCGACCGGCAATTGCTCCGTGATCGCAGTCTTCGGCTGCTCATCCATCGGTCCGCGCTTCTAAATCGGTTCAGAAGAAAGCAGATCTCACGTAGACAGATCGGCAGCGGTGTCTCAAGTACCCTCTCGCCCACTGCCCGCCTCATCGAAGACAAGCAATACTCTACGCTACTATTTCTCCTGCCTGTCTACTAGAGGCGATGCTACGGCTGGAGGGATCTAGGAGTTGTTCCCTGAGACAGGGCAGTCGCGGAGGAGAGGAACCCAAACGCTCTCTCGTAGTTTCCATAATGGAATACATTGGTAGTTGCCTATTCCCCAGGAACCACCGGGTCTCTTCTCCCTTTTCCTCTTCTTCTTTCTTCTCCTTTCTTCTCTTCTCCTTTCTTCTCTTCTCCTTTCCTCAAGTTTCCGTCCAAGATCTTTTCATAGATACTGAAAACTGACGCCAAACTTATACTACTTCTTTAAAACTCAACACCAACGCGCCCCCCAACGCCCCCCACGACGACGACAATGCCGGCATCACCGTGAGTTTGGCTATCAAGCATGAAAAGGTCTCCATCTGACGATTTGTTAGGATGATGTCGGCCGACGACGGGTCGCTCACCGGAGCGGCCCAAGCCCCCCTCTCTCCTGACAACGGCGCGCACGGTGGCCACCCTCCGTCAAGCGTCTATTCTTGGTGGGGTCCAGATGAGTCCAGTTGGCTCCTTCTCGCGGATCCCAACGATATCTCTCTGGACCCCACCGAGCAATTGAAGCGGCAAGACTTCCTCCTGGAATATGGGCACTACGCGGGCCGGGTTTGGGACTGCCTGGTGAAGGCGTCCGTTGCGCTGCGGCTTCAGATCACGTTAAGCGTCGTCCAGTTCCGTGACAAGCTTACCCAAGAATCCAATGATTCTTCCAGCGGACGGCAATATTGGATCCGCCTGCTCGAAAGATGCGTCGAGTATCTCAGAGAGCAGGGCCTGGATATCGACCTTGACATGGCGAAGCTGGCAATCCTGGTCTATAGCAAGCGGGACCTCCTTTGTCGCGCTAGGATAGGGGATGTACCTGTCTCGACCTCTGCCGCGCTGAGGAGAGAAATCGAGCAGGCCAACAACCACCTCCCCGAGGTCCTGCCAAGGGATCAGTCCCGCAGCTATAGTACCCGGCAACGGATTCGTGCCTTCTACGGCAGTCCCCAAGACATGAAACCCCTCAGACTTGGCGCTGAGTCTGCCCCTGTCTTGCCGGAACCCGACTGCAGACACCCGCCCCGAGACGCACAGCGCCGTGCGTTCCAGAACAACGTGATCGACGATCGCGTTGACGCGACTTTCCAGACAATCAACGAGCGGATCCCGGTCACCTTTCGTCCTATTCGTTGTCAAACGCGGACGAAGCGCAGTGTGTCGGATCCGCTCGAATACGTTCCTCGGAAAAGGCGTGCCCTTGGATCGCCGGACTCCGAGGAACGTACCGATGGAAAGCCTGCCGCCGCGCCAGCCTCCACTGTGGCCGTTGGAAACGTGGAGGTTGCCTGTTTTGCTCAAGAGCTCCACAGGGATCTCGTTTACTTGTTTGACAATGACCGGGAAATGGGCCGCCAGGTTCTCCAGGAGGTACGGAGGGTGGCCCGCCGAGCGCGGGCTGACGTTGATAGGACGGAGGGCGGGGGGTAACCAAGGGCTGAGTGGAACGGCGGGGTCTGATGCACGCACTTCGAGAGGCGATTAAGTCATATTCCCAGGCGCCACTCAGCCCCGTGATCGACGGTAAGTAAGGCCTCGATTTGGATGCTCTGGTGATGTGCGCTGACTTCTTCTTGACTCCGCCTCGTGCGGAGTCCCCCCAGCGATGAGCTTGCACCTTACCGTGGTGCTGGGGTCTAGTATTCCTCCGAAAGGAGGAAGAAGCCAAGACAAGCTCTTTCGTAGAATATAGGATGTGTAGAGAGTCAGAATGGAGTGAGTGTGAAACCGCAGAGAAGGGTGAGGTTGATGCCGGGGTTGTTGTGATGCAGTAGTTCCTGTGTCTGGATATTTTATCCCGCTGTACTATAAAGAGATACATCCTGTATATAGCAATCTCGCAGCCTGACATATCGGCCGTAGGCCACTTGGGAGTCAGATGCGAGGATAAGACATTAACCAGTCCAGCATTCATCAGCTACATTAGCATGACTACCTCCCATACCAAGTTGCTCTTTCGCTGTATGCACATCCAGATTTCATGTTGTGGCGGCTATTCGTGTAAACTGCTCCTTGGTTAGTTGCTCGGCAGCCCATGCAGACTATACTCTCCCAGAAAAAGGTACTGTAACTCAGATATCGTTCCACGCGAGCCTCCTCACAACGGCCCTGGTGTACTACTGTGTAGCTAGTATCTTCGACCTCAGAAAATCTCTTGCTCTCCATCAATACAATGATCTCCGGCATGAGCTTCGAGGGTGAAGATTACAATAATGGGCAATTGGATATGGAGTAGGTAAACGTGGACTCCACATAATACATACGCCGTATCATATACCAGTGGCGTAGTATACACAGGGTTTACGGATAAATGACCATAGTATAACACTTTGTGTAGATATCGAAGACAACAATCGACGCGTCAAGCTGTACCGGTATGTTTGGCTGCGTGTTGTTGTTCTCTACTTTTCGTCCCTAGTCTTCCTCTACTTTGTCCTTTCCCCTTCCTAGTCACTGAACACTCCAAGAGACCATAAACACTCTCCTCATCACTCTACTAGTATCTTCATTGACAATCGAATCATCGAATCTACATCTTTTTCATCCAGTTGATTGATTCTTCCTTATAAAGATGGTTGGCATTAAGCAGGAGTGTGGGTGGTGCAAGCAATCGGTGGTGAGCGGCATGGAAGGCTTTCTTCTTACAGTTGTCTCTCATTTCTTACAATTTCTACACACCCCCTTCGCTTGAAGCTTTTGCACATCCAATTCCTCTCCTTCTTGCTTTTGACTGGACGACTTATATTGCTCGGGCGCTTCTTCTCATTATTTAGGTGATGTGGCGCTTTCTTTGTGCGTGACGCTTTTGCTTCCGACAAGGACACGACAACTGCTTGACTCATTTATGAGCTCTGCTCTAAGAGCTGTCCCTTATGGAGGTCCACCCTTCGATATGGTGCCCCACCAACCTAGACCGGTAAGTTCGTCTCACATTGACTAGCGATTCTGTGTCACGTTTCTGACAATTTCGCTTCCTACAGGGACACGGAGATACCGACTGCGCTCTAAGAGATCTGCTCCAAGAGCTGGAGGCCCACTCACCTGAAAGCTGGGCCTCACTGATACTCAGAGAGCACTAGATCGCTTGTGAGCTGTCGGAGAAGAGGTCGACGGCGAAGAATCAAAGACTGCGAGTGTTTCAGAGCTCAGACTACACTTATTGTAGAAACTTCGTGAACTTGGTACTCGTCATTACACCAAGCTATTACTCCAGTTCAGGCGAGGTATGGGAACCACACGATGCATACGGTATGTACCTGTAGCTATGTGACAGAGGCGAGCTATAGACTTATGCTAACACAGTTTGACATAGGGCCGCCTAGCAGCTGCACCAACATCGCTGCAACGAATGCTCGAACCATTTCATCGGGACAAGTGCCTCGACCTATTCACAACCCCTTAAGCCTACTTGTCCTCTACCCGGGCGCGTACCAATGAATCGACGTAACAATCGCAATCGAAGAGCCTGGGAACGGCACTATCTCAACATAAGAAAAAGCAGGCAAGCAGAAAGCAAGAAGTGGTTGTTAGACAAAGACAATGGATGGTGACTTGCAGGGATGTGGACAGCCAGTTGCGACAGGGGTTTGTAACTGGTGTGTTTCTACCTACCTCCTTCATGGTTTACATTATGGAAACGATGGATGATCATGACATAGGTTCTATGAATGCCGGACCACCCTATCCTGTGCTACCCTGCATGGCATGGATGATATAATTGAATGAATAGACTCCTTTTGCACTATATGAACCTTAACCTATTGCTTCCAAGTACATACGACCACAGGGTGTGGAGAACAGGGCTTCCCGTCCGCTCAGCCGTACTTAAGCCACACGCCGGGAGGTTAGTAGTTGGGTGGGTGACCACCAGCGAATCCCTTCTGTTGTATGTTTTTGTTTTGTTGATCGTGTCAAAATCATAGCTTGCTTGTCCGCTGTTTTCCCCCAATGCCAATATTGAGATAAGCCCGGCAGTCTACAAACATACTACATAGTCTTGAGGATTTCAAGTTTATGTTTGGTCAACAAGGGTCAGATCATTACTAGTAGTCACCCCATTCATCCAAATCCGTCTCATAATCGGGGTAACCAGCAGCAATATTGGCCCAATAGCCCCTGTCGTCTTCCGGATAGTCATCGTCAAGACTCTCACAGTCTTGGTCACACCCAGTCCGATATCCTATCCGTCGGCAGTCCGTACACCAGGCCCGTTCGAAGCGGCGGTGACGATGTGTAGGCCTACCGTTCCAATTTCGCTGCCAATAGCTTTCAATATCGGACTCAAAAGTCCCATACAGCTTAGTAGTGTGGAACTTTCCGAAATACCAGGGTTCGTCAATTACCTCAATCATGGGACCATGTATACTCTCCCGATTATGGGGACGGAGTCCTTCGGTAAGTTGCGAAAACCATTCTTCACATGACCTTATGTTTTTTCTGGGGTAAGGTATCATGCGAAGGTCATAGATTGCCCACATACGGAGGCAATGCTGCTTCAAACCAGGATCATGAAGTGCTACCAAGCCTGGGTACTGCCGAATATCTAACAAGTTACGCCTGAGCCTAGACGAAAAATCGAAGCGTGCTCCTAAAGGCCAATGGGCGGCGCGATCAAGGCGAAGCATCGCTGCTGTATGGCCATGTAGGGTATCCAGTCGCGTCTCCAGGAAAAAGTCGGTATCTCGAATCAGGGCGTCAATATCATCAAACTTTCGGACAATATCCCGGTACTGCCGGTCTTGACTGAGAGGGCCGTCGTTATGGTTCCGGTAACCATTGTTCAGGATGAAGTCACGACCGTAGTTTGTCAGACCCCAGTCAGTGACGCGGTCCATGCGACGAGTATCTGGTAGCACCGAGAAGGCTCCAACATTGGATAAACGACAGAAGGGTAGGAAAACAATGTGGTGATCAGGCCGAGAGTTGTTGGGATATGGGATGCTTTCCACCACATGTCCTCCCTCTTGCCAGTCCCAACTTTCGTGCTTTCGCAGGCGAATAACGAGAGATGCAACAGTAGCGTCCTCGAGAATATCCATCAAGTATTGAGTTTTTTGCCACAACAGGGCTATTTGGCCTGGGTCTCGTGGGTCGGGTGCGTAGATATGGACCACCAGGTTCATCTTGTAGTATGGGGCCCGTGAGAACCTACGCTGGACATGGTAGGAATGGTTGGGTATGGTCCGGCGGAATCGCAGTCTTTTGCAGTGGATCTCAATCCAGGAGTCGTTGAACAGCGGAGTTAGATGTATGTCCACTGTGTCATAGAGACGATCGGTTATCTCCCCGTAGATTGCTCGCGAGCAGCGAAGAATATCTAGAGAGGAGTTTCTCAACGCAAACAGTGTCTCGTAGATTTCCAGTCGGATTTCGTAGGGCAGCTTTCCCAGCTGTCCAAACGGAGTTCTCTCCATTTGAAAGGTGTGGATATATAATAATGAGTAGCGAGTTTGGCTATTTGTTTCGGCGTAAAGGACAGTAGGGATGTCGGATGTTGTTTTGGGGGATAACAAATAGTCTGGTTTTGATGTGGTCGATGGGCGTGTGTGATAGGGAAGTATAGGGAGGATAAATGAGTCACTCTGATTAGTATATACTACTCATCATGAGGTCATTACTTCAGCATGCTATATCATATCGGTGCATATTTCCATTGATATTCTATATGAGAGTAATTTGATAACACATACTTCATTCCCTCGACTATGCGATGAATAACTGTAAGGATTAACTGAAGTGAGCAGTGGTTTGAAACTGACTCGTTCTAGAAGTGTACTTCAGAATCCTTGATCTACTCTCTACTTCGATGTATTCCCATATAAAAGTCGGCAGATACTTGCAAAGTATCTGTGTGTTGCTATTGTCAGTTCCATAGACTAATAGTTGTGACGGCAAGCATGAGCTAATCTGGCACACAATTTATTGTGTATGGCCAGTAGTATCTAAATTCATGTCGAGGTCAAGTGATCGGGGGATTCGGCTGTGTTTCAGCCTCGCAGCGGTCCTCATTAGCACTCCTTACACTCCCCGTCCAACCTCGTCAGAAGGAGGGATCTGTCGAGCAGTAGTCACTACATATTCATTATCAAATTGTGCTCGAAAGCATACCTGTCAGTTATACCTCCTTGTAAGTCTCGAATTCCTCCTGATTTCACATGATGGCACCGCAGTTTCCCTGACTGTATGCCAATCCGTTTTGCATAAGCGCTAAGCCCCCTTCAACACAGCCACATCCAGCTCGGTCGCATTCTGTCGCATCCTCACCAAATCACCCTTTCCTTCTTGTTACTCTGTCCTGTCAGTACATACAAGGTCGAATGATTTGTCCTGATCGTTCAAGATGAGCTTCGGTTTTGGTGTTGGTGATTTCCTCGCTACGCTGCAACTTGCCGATGACTTGAAAAAGCGGTTCGCCCAAGCACCAAGTGGCTTCAAGGCTATCTCTGCAGAGTAAGCAACTGCACAGTATCCTCCCAAACCGCGCTCACCATTATCGATAGCGTGAAAAGCTTATGGGCCCTTCTCCATGACCTCAATGACATTCCCAATGAAGGCCTCAGCACGCCCCAGAAGATGGAACTGGATATAATCGTCCAGCGAGGCCGGGAAGTCCTGTTGGAGATTGAACACAAGCTGAGCAAATACAATGTCCTGGCGTTTGCAAGCTCCGACTGGAGGATCAAGGCTGTCCGAGCATGGAGCCGAGTAAAATGGGACCCTGCTGAGGTGGACAGTATGCGGAATCGCATCACTTATTGTCTCTCGCTGTGGAATTTGGTGATGGGCAAGATCAATCAGTATGACAAATCTGCCCCTTTCTCTTACTGTTACGAGTACACGACCTATGCTTCTAGAAGATCATCGCTGATGATGGTTCGATAGAGATCTCACCTTGGAGATTGGGGCAGGCATCCAGTCCATAAAAGGTCACCACGACATGCAGCAGCGCAATGAAACGCTTGCATGGATATGTCCTGTTGACGCCGCGGAACAACAGCACAAGATTCTCAGCTCTCGGCGCGAAGGGACGGGTCAATGGTTTTTCAGAAGTGAACCATTCGTTCGCTGGATCTCTGATGAAAAGAGCAAAGCCCTTCTCTGCACTGGGGCTCCTGGTGCTGGCAAGACGGTGCTTTCTTCGATCGTAGTCGACCATCTTCAGCAAGAACTTGGCTCGAATGGTAGTGTTGCAATTGCGTATCACTATTTTCATTATCAGGAGCGTCTTGAATATACCGATATTCTATCGAGCCTCCTGAGACAGTTACTTCAGGGAAATCCAAGCTTGTATGAGACTATCACGAAAAGGCGCTACCTTCTCCCACCCAGGCTTACCCCCTTGAGAAAAGAAAATGTCGAGAAGATTTTTGATGTGGTGGTGTCTGAATGCAGCGAAGTGTTACTTGTTATTGATGCACTGGATGAGTGCACCGACGTATACGTGAGGCGTCAATTCCTGGCCTGGGCAAGAAAGCTCCTCGATCTTGGTGGTCGTACAAAGGTTAAGCTCCTTGCAACTGCCCGACCCGGTGATTATTTCGGAACGCTATTGACTAGGGGTATTACTTTGGAGATCCAAGCCAGCAGAGATGATATGGAAAGTTTCCTCGACGGGGGCCTCGACTATCTTCCAAATTTCCTTCGCAGAAAACCGGAGCTTTGGGAGTATATTCGAAACCAAATCCTCGAATCCGCTGGTGGACAGTAAGTGACACGCTTCGAGATATCAGACATTACTGACAGTCTAGATTCTTGCTTGTGCGCCTCTATTACAATCTAATCCTGGACGAGAAGAATGAGAAAAGGGTCCGAGCACTTGGCAGTCAGTTCCAGTCAGGCTCAGGGGCTTATGACCATGCATATGATGAGACCTTAAAGAGAATTAACCTGCAAAGCCCTTTCTCTCGGGACCTTGCCAGAAGAGTGCTCGGGTGGCTCACATTCTCTGCACGACCACTTAGCGCCCTGGAGCTACAACATGCTGTTGCAGTTGAGATCGGTGAGCCCGACTTTGACGAAATGAACGTAACAGATATTGAAGAACTCGTTTCTGCCTGCTGCGGCTTGGTCATTGTTGACGAAAACAACAACACAGCTAAGCTGGTGCATCTTACTGCGCAGGAGTTCTTGAAGCGGACGTGGGAATCTTGGTTTCCAACCGTTCATGAATACCTCACAAACTCCTGCCTCACATACGTGTCTTTTGACGCCTTTGATCCGAAAGCTTTGTCAGAAAGAACTCGTCAAGAGCATCGGCAAGAGTACTACCCATCTTACCAGTACTGCGCTCATGAGCTGGGTACCCATATTCGCCAAAGCCTTGGTGACAACACGCTCCTCACTGCTTTTGTTAAGAATGATGCAAAGGTATCACGGTGCATGCGAGAAATGTTCGGCCTGTCAGGTACTGCATTCGAATTTTCAGGGATCCATTTTGCGTCACTCCTTGGCCTACATCAGTGCATGGAAGCACTTGTCGGCCCCGACAGCGATTTGGTGAATGCCCGGGACTACCTTGGCCGCACACCCCTCACCTGGGCTGCAGGGTTTGGTAATAACGCAGTAGTCGAGTTCCTACTTGGCCGTGGAGCCATTGTCGACTCTGCTACAACCGAGAACTTTACCCCTCTCTTCTACGCTGCAGCATATGGTCACAGTGAAGTGGTCAGTCTGCTAATTGACAGAGGTGCGAATGTTCATTATGAAAATGAGAGCAAGGAAACTCCTATATTTTTTGCCGCGAAGGGCGGCACTGGGATCCGACTCGGTCCAGTATCGCCTTTCAGCATGGGCAATCATGCACTGGTCATGAAAGTCCTACTGGATGCAGGAGCCAATATCAATCAAGCAAACAAGCGATGGGAAACCCCATTGTTTACAGCTGCGGCAAATGGCAACCTGCGTGCTGTCGAATTGTTACTTGACTGGGGCGCCACAATATACAGAGCCGACAAATGGCAACACCATTTAGCAGACCCCCTGACTGCTGCAGCACAGAAGGGTCATGTCGAAATAACCAGGCTTCTCCTTGCCAGCGGTGCGGTCTCTCCCAGGTTGATCGGGGACACAAACGTCTCCCCCTATTTCTGGGGACTATCTTGTTTAACAAAGGCTGGTGTAGAGGATGATAATTTGTTCGCAGCAATTCTCAGAGAATCTAATGACCCTGGCTTTCGAGACGAGTTCCACCGCCGACCATTACACTGGGCGGCATCGCGAGGCGACGTTACTCTCGTGCAGCGCATCTTGAAGGCCGGATGCGACCCCAACCCCAGAGACGTGTTCGGACGAACACCTCTATTCGCAGCCATCTGCATGGGCCGTGTCAACGTGGTGAAAATGCTGCTTGATCATCCCAGCATTGATATGCATATTGAAGATAGACTGGGGTTTACTCCGCTCCAGGAGTCATATCGGAGGCATATATCCTCTAGCAAGACCGAGTATAACCGCTTTTACGTGCCAGGAGGATCCGAGGCGGAGGCCTGGAGCGAGATTACCGATCTTCTAAAAGCCAAAGTTGGCCCACATGAGAAGAATCTAGCCCGTATAGACGCCGTTCCTTTTGTGCGCTACATGCTTCCGCAGGCGCCATTTTACGATCACTGTGATATTTGTTTGGATATACAGACCTTGGGAAAGCGCGCATCGTGTAGGAACTGTCCGACGATGGCTGGAGAGGGTGGAGTGGCGGGAAACACTGTGAAGTACTGTCGGAGCTGCATCCAGAATGCACAATGCTGTCCACTTTGTAGCCGGCCATTTGATGGAGCTGCATAGCAATAGGGGTTGCCGATAGACTGTGAATGTTTTGCGAATTTTGCTACGGTTTATAGTGTTCTTCATTTATAGAAAACGTTGGTAGCCATTTCTTGGGGATCGCTGAAACCGTTAAAATGGACTTTGCGCTGAGCTTAGACTACTGACGAGAAGGCAGTAAACATTGTCCATACTGAGCCAGTGCCAGATAGTGCTCTGGACCAAATCGCAATAGTCTGAACAATTAGTCCTATCCGTCGGGGTTTCATTTACCATTAAACGGATAAGAAGACAGAAGTCAAGATAAAGGAAGAAAACAAAAAGCCAAAAAATATCCGCGTGCCCCCATGCAGGATTGAACTACAGACCTCTTGATTACAAGTCAAGCGCTCTACCACTGAGCTATAAGGGCGGATATGTATTTGCCACCGCCTTACTATCTCTGTTAGCGTGGTGGGAAGTAGTTACCCGTTCCAAAAAAAGTATAGTGAGGAAGAAGGAAAAGGAGAGACAAAATGAAAAAGAGATGCCCCCACGCGGGATTGAACCGCGGACCTCTTCATGACTTGATACGAGTGAAGCGCTCTACCACTGAGCTACAAGGGCTTATTATTAATCTGCCGGTAGATTATGGATTATGAAGGACATCAGATTATATTATCCTATTGGATAGACCCGTGGTTATTATGGTCAATAACCGCACATCATTCGCTGTAAATACAGTCGTTGGGCTTCATTGTGCTTAAGTGAGTTTGCTTTGGAGGTTAGTAGCTTGAATGTACTTGTCTTACCGATAGTAACACCGTTTTATGCGGATTTCATTCGGGCTCATTTTGACCGGATATACTGCACTTGGGATATATATATGTTTGCTCCTATACTACCCGCTAGATCCCAACAATCATTTCGATGAACAGGCTCTTTCAAAAAAAAACCCATCCGACCCAAAGCATATCCGAACAATGAAAGATACAACAGAGAGTATCTAAGCAACCTCCCCATCAACAAAATCCACAACCTGGACCTTCGCCAGAGAAGACTTGACACCCTGCAGGAGCAATAAATGCGCCGGATCGGATTTCACAAAGTAGTCGCGATGCTCGATATTCTCAAATACGAAAACAAATGCATGGCTGATACCGTTCTACTTCTGCAGAGTTAGGAGCCTTGCACACGAACTAATCGTAGGACTGAAACTGTGGGAAGTAGACGCACCTGCAGACCCTCGACGGAGACATCAGCGCCGCCCTTGATAGAAACGATATATGGCTTGCTAGTTTCTGGCCAGAGACACTCCTCCCGCAGGGCCTTGATCTTGTTTGCGATCTGCAGAAAATCGAATTAGAAATATAGGCTCGTGAGGCATGAGAAATTGGTGCGAGAAACATACATTCTGCCTCTCCATGGGGGTAACGTCGGGATTGAATTGGAGTAAGACGATGTGAGTGACCTGCATTTTGCTGAACTGTGACAGTATCTGTGATGGTACGAGAGCAAGAGATCTATGTGTATAGTAGTAGTGCTATCTATTTATTATCGGAAACTGACATCAACTTTGATCCTCTCGAAGAGAGCCAAGAAGGTCCATCAACCAGCATGCTATTCTTTTAAGCAACCAATCACCTCAAGGTGAATTTGTCAGCAGAATAGGAATCCCTGGACTCTTGATCCTGCGATCATCTTACATTAGTTATAGTGCTTAGTGCTTACTGTTGGCGTCCTGGGGAGAATCTCCGGACTTGCATATCTGCGCGGAGCGGAATCTAAACCCCTTTCGGAAAGTAGCCAAAACCTCGGCTCAGAGTCCATTGGCTCTGTGAGGAGGTTCTTTACGCAGTCAGCACTCAATTGTATACAAGAACTTACTACACAGAAATCAGTCCCAGCAGCTCAATCGACGACTTCTAGGTGCGATGCCAGCTAACAAGTACAGATTGCCGATCCCGTACACTGTACTGCTGGCATCATGCTCTTTCCCCAAGAGCACCGAATCACCTCCAACCGCAGAAGCAGCATTAGAGTTCGGCAATTCCGGTTCCGGGCTACTGGCAACAACCTAATGAATTGGCTCCCATCCAGACCCAACGGTGTCCCTCTCGGTCCTCGGGAGCCAGTGGATCCCCAAGTGGAGCAGAACCGATGATCTCACAAGTTGCATTTGTCATCGACAAACAAAAGGAGGGGACGTACGGAGGAGGGGTGTTGCATCGAGGGAATTCCATTCCACCAGCTTCTTGGTGCTTCTTACTGATGATACCAGAGACATATATAGGATATCCTACCCCCCTCAACCATCCCTCCAGATAACATCCTACACACTCAAGTGAACCAATCATCCTAGAAATCACCATCATGCCCCAAAAAGCCATCGTCGTCACCGCCCCTCAAAAGGCCGAGCTCGTCACCGACCGCCCCATCCCGAAGCTCCGCGACGACTACATCCTCATCAAGACCGTCAGCGTAGCCCTGAACCCTACCGACTGGAAACACATCGAGTACCTCGCACCCCCCGGCGTCCTCGTCGGCTGCGACTACGCCGGCATCGTGGAAGAAGTCGGCCCGGCCGTCAAGAAACCCTTCAAGAAGGGTGACCGAGTCTGCGGATTCGTCCACGGCGCCAACGCCGTGCAGCCCGAAGACGGCACCTTTGCCGAATATATCGTCGCCAAGGGCGACATCCAGATCCGCATCCCGGATAACCTCAGCTTCCAGGACGCGGCGACGCTGGGTGTGGGTATCTCGACCGTCGGACAAGCTCTGTACCAGAGTCTGAAGCTGGAGTTGCCCACTGAACCAGCTAAAGGTGGTAACGCAGGCCCGATCCTCATCTACGGTGGATCGACAGCGACAGGAGCCCTGGCGATCCAGTTCGCCAAGTTGTCCGGGTACAAGGTACTGACTACGTGCTCGCCGCGGAACTTTGATCTGGTCAAGAGTCTGGGTGCGGATGAGGTGTTCGATTATAATGCGCCGAATGCGGCGGCGGAGATTCGCAAGGCCACGGGGAATCAGTTGAAGCTGGTCTTGGATACGATTTCGTTGGAGGCGAGTGCCAAGTTCTGTGATGAGGCGATTTCTACGGAGGGTGGGGAGTACACTGCGCTTTTGGCCGTCGGGATTGAGCGCGAGAATGTCAATGATCGTTGGACTTTGGCGTATACGGCTGTTGGGGAGGAGTTTAAGTTCGGGCAGACGCCCTTCCCGGCCAAGCCTGAAGATAAGGAGTTTGCGGCGAAGTTTTGGGATATTGCGGCGAAGTTGTTGGCTGAGGGCAAGATCAAGGTGCATCGGCCTAGTGTGCGTGGGGAGGGTTTGAAGGGCGTTTTGGATGGGTTGCAGTTGCTCAAGGCTGATAAGGTCAGTGGGGAGAAGTTGGTCTATAATGTTGCGGAGACTCCTTAGATGAGTGGTGTAGTTAGTTTGTGTGTATGATTCTGAACGATTTCTTTACCTGCCAGTTGAGAATACTTTCCGTCGCACACTCTGTAACGATGCTTGCTGCCTTGGCGCGGTGGGGCGGATTCCCTCTACTGAGCGGAAACTAAACTCCATCTGGAAGTCGCTGCCCGGGCAACCGAGGCATCTAGTAGTTACTACTAATCATCACCGATGACAATTAGTGAACATTGTCCTCTCTGATTAGAAATCAGGCGTGGATCGCTCACGGATCCCCCGGAATCTACACTGTTGCCTAGACTGGGTTGAGGTGATTACTGCAGCATTAAGATCATGGAATATTATTCTGGAGTGTTCATTGACCATCTATATTGCGAACAATATTTACTCCTTGTAGTATTCGTCAAAGACCTTTCCGGGATTCATCAACCAGCTAGAAATATTATTAGTAAGGAACCATAGGATAACTAGGGACACGGGATATCCTTACTGAGGATCAACGCTTCGTTTCAGTCCTCTCATTAGCTGCATAGTCACTGTACCGAGTTCCTCTTCGAGATACGTCTGGTGCATGTTAGCGGTGAAGATTGACTCGATGACTTGAGAATTGCTGACCTTCTTTCCTAAACCGATGCCATGTTCGCCCTGCTATATCGTTAGATACATGTTTGAGCCCTTAATCGAATTAAAATGGTACTGCTTACCGAAACCGTTCCCTCCATCTCCAGCGCCCGCTTCATCATCCTCGACACACACGCCTTGACGGCCTGGTATTGCTCGGGACTCTGGGGGTTGTACATCACAGCTTGGTGGAAGTTGCCGTCGCCGACGTGGCCTAGGACAGTGGAGAATAGGCCTAGATTACTGGATTCGGCTTTTGATAGCTCTGAATATCTTGTCAGTTTTTGTGAGGGACATAAGTGATCTGAAGGTCACTTACCAACAATTTCAGCCAGGCGCGAGATCGGCACAGCTACATCCGTGGACCAGATCTCAGTGCCTTCGGGTCGTACGGCCAGCATGGCCCAGAGGGACTGCTTCCGAGCTGACCAGAGGTTATCGCCTTCCTCTGGGGACTTGGCGAACACTAGCTCATCGCCCTTGTTCTTCGTTAGGATGGATTTCGTGCGCTGGATGCTGTCGTCGATGGCGGTGCGGGATCCGGTGAATCTTGGCTGTTAGCTGACTATTGCAGTATAAACCAAGGCTGATCTTACTTCAAGAAAAGTGTCGGCGCCTCAGACCAAAACCTCCCACCGGCACCACCGTTCTGGTTGATGATCTTCATCTGCACGTCGTCCATGAACTCCAACGCAGCGAGAGGAACCCCATCACGAATCAACTTCGATGCTGCGGCCGTCGCGTCACCCACTGTGGGGAACGTCGCAATCCCAACACTACTGTCCTCGGGGATGATAGCAAGTTTGAGCGTAGCTTCTGTGATGATCCCTAATGTCCCTTCCGACCCGGTAAAGAGTGCGTTCAGGTTATACCCAGCCGAAGACTTGCGCGGTCGCCGCTTCGTCTTGATCACGGTTCCGTCCGCAAGCACCACAGTGAGATTAACCACCCAGTCCTTCATCGTCCCGTAGCGCATCGCATTCGTGCCACTGCAATTCGTCGCCACCATACCCCCCACATACGCAGTAGGACTGGGGTCCATGGGCAGGAACAGCCCAGTCGATTTGATCTCCTCGTTGAGATCCGTCCAGCGCACACCGGCTTGAACCGTCACATTCATATCCTGCTCGTACAGCTCAATGACCTTGTTCATCCGCGACAGGTCAATGCAGACACCGGAGTGCGGAGCAGCAAAGTTCCCTTCCACGCTTGATCCGGCGCCGAATGGCACCATGGGAACCTTGTATTTGGTGCATATTTTGGCGATGGCGGATACTTCCTCGGTGGTAGCTGGACTGAGGACCGCAATGGGTCGTGCGGTGGTGTTGGACGTGGACCATTCGGAGTATCCGTGCAGTTCGATGTCGTCGGCGTCCACGCTTACATTGTCGGGTCCGATGATACTCTTAACCTCTTCGACGGCCTGACTCGCGATTAATAGTTGTTTTCATTGAGATTGAAAATGTGCTACATACCCGAAGCATCGTCGGAACATCCGCATATTTAGATAGTCCAGATTGAACATCTGTGGTAACATTCTCCGACTTGGAGACTTCCCTTCCACGCCAAGCCTCGGACGCAAGGAGCGTCACAGCCGCGGTTGCGACAATCGTCCCCAAGATGGGCAACGTGGCCGACTGCTGCCTCGGGGCGTGCTGCGTATCAGTTACATAGTTTGCTCGATCTTGATATCTCCCCCTGACTTTGAGTAAAGATGAAGATGGCCGATGGGCTACCCCGAAGGAATTTGATGATGATCGCCGCCCGCAGGCCCGAAGGTAATGATAATTCGTTTGCCAACGCATTATGGCTGGGTGGTGTTGGTCTGATAAATGAGAGGTCGAATTTCGCCCGTTGAGGATCGACACGTACAAAATTTGGGTTGGTCCGTGGTTCACCGTAACTGGGTATCCTCGGTTGAAATGAGATTATCGGATCTTCAGGGTCGTTCAGCCTTCTAGAAGCGAACGGATTCTTTGGCTATTGATCAACGAGTGTCATAGGGGTCTGGGCCTGTGGGAGGTGAGTTGTTAAGGTGACCAATGGTGCTTAGCAACATCCAAAGAAACAATGATTTGAGAAGTCTTGCAGTTGCAGTCATCATCGTTTGCGGCTGACCTCGGCGAAGGGGGGATCGGCTGCTGCTTTTGCCTTTTTGGGATGAGGTCGGAAATTGCGGGGAAATAGGAGTCACGTGAATCATTAGGTACACAGCAGCAGATGAGAGTCTCTGGTCGCTTTTAAGATGGTCAGAAAGTTTCTATGGGCTTTAAAGGACTTCGGATTGTTCAGTTCAGAATTAAACACAGTTCTGGCGCATTCGACTGCGTTGTATGGGTAAAAGAGGCCAATTCTTGATCAGGTTCCGTGAATGACTACATAGCGGACTATCAAAGTTGCCAAAACCTCAAGAAATGCTTTCTTAGCTATATGAGAGTTGGTTGTTCCTGACTTCTATCAAGGCCTAGAGGGCCTTATACGGGTTAAAACCTGGCCAGTGAACCATAGCTGCGGGCACCGTAAAAGGCATGCCGGACCAGACCGCAATCACTCCGATCCGTCTGATCCTGCACTGCCAAGTCATGGAAGATCCAGGTTAGATATTTTCCTGTAAATGAGTGATTCATTGTTCAATGTAAGCAAGGAACACCTTGGGTTTACGTTGTAGTAATGACCGCTGGAGATGATAGATAGAGGTAGCACTTGCGGATTGGACGTGAAAATAATATACGATTTGTTGTACAAGAACGAAGTTTCACAGCTTAGAGATGAGAGTATGAAAGCAAACATGATGTTGAGATAATGAATATTTGAGCGAAAGCACTTGCAATACCTAACGTGGCAGCGAACGAATTGAGTATCAGAAGCCGAGATGTTGTCTAGAGTACCATGGAGGGCTCATCCAGACACCCTCCTCACTTCACATTTTCTATCGGACCTGCTGGATCATCCTGCATTCACCATGTCCGTATAAAACGTGTGCTGTTGCTTTGATATTTCCCAAAAATACCGGACCTTAGTAATCATCTCTCTCGCACTGTGGTAGAATCCTCTCATCCACCGGTAAAAAAAGGCCAGGAACCGGCTCGAGCTACGTGTGCCTCGATCGCACCAGATCTCACGCTTCGTATGCTGATCTGCCACTGAAAATCAGAACTCATCTTACTTGATCTATAGATACGTATTGCCATCAAACAACACGCGGACTAGCCACTGTATGAGGCAACTCGCCATAACTACCATATCTCGCGGAATATCGCGTAACACCACTCCCTCATGCCTAAAGATAACCACCCAAATCATGGGTATGAATGTCCTCATAGCATAAAAAGTTAGCTAATCGGAACCTCATTTCCGTTACCAGAGGTATCCAGCGCTGATCAATGCTCCCATCTACCCCTACAGGGTGAAATAAACTCAGAAAGGCTTTTCCCGCGGAATGCACGATTTGTCGATCCAGCAGTCTAGACTGCTGAAGGATGCTTTTCGCCCGAGTTTTGCTTCTTTCGTGTCTCCCGAGACGACACATCTAGCCATGAGCTATATCCAGTTTGAGATAGTAACCCGACCGGTAAGGACTGAGGGCAGTCAATGGCAGAATTCACTCCGGTGGACTGAAATCACCCTTCCACCGAGCGGGCAGACATACTACCCCAACCTCATCATCCGACCATGGCCTATTCTTAGCATCAGATCTGCCACTCCTGATTCTACCTTTGACTCGGATAGATTATCTCGATACACTTCCATTACTCCACGACCATGGCCATAGCAGACGGCCGAGACGGAGACATTGATTCTATTTTCGACTCTCGCGATGGAGGTAGTGGATAAAAATTCCCGCGTTTTCCCCGTCTTCCCAGTATGCTGATGGGGATATGAAACACACAGACCCAGAACGATATCATCGTGGTTGGTGGCAGTGGAAACAGCAGCAGTTGGTATGTTTCGAGGGACAAGAGTCAGCCAGTAGCGAGTTCGAGGACCAGCCTTAGGGGGAAAGGGTAAGCCCCATCCGAATGTCGGCACCACCTTCCGACTACATCACTTCCACTGTGAGAACTGTGAGCCGTGAACTCTCCGGTGCATCTTCTTGCGTGCTAAGCTTCCGTGTGGATATTCCGGATGGAACTATCCAGTTAGACCCTCTTGTTTAGGGGTCATCATTGGCCTCGGAAATTTTAGGCTGCTTCAGTGGTCGCGGGTTCGCTGGTCGGAGTCTGCAAAGTGGTTCCTGGCGACGGACACCATTTCCGATTCCAGTTTAGCTGGTGTAGACTAAGGAGAGGGCGTCGAGAGCTCCCCAAAGTTGGGAAGTCGAGGTCGAGCGAACGGTGGGGTTTCAGGGTGAGACGGAGGCAAAATAGGGTTTGGCTCGAAACAGCGGGTCTTCATTGGATGGACTATTCTTAGCTCAGGGGAGATAGAGGAAAAGGAGAGTGAACTCGTGTTTGGTAGGATAGTAAAGAGAATTGAGTATACTCTGAAGCTGAATAGAGTCGTAGTCGCAGGTGTAAAGTGGAATAAGTGAATGAATAACCTTGATGAGTTGAATGGGCGTGCCTGCCGATCCGAAAGGCATCGTGAAGCCTAAACGGGGCAGTTCCGAGGATCATCCGCAACGCCCGGAAGAACCAGCAGATCCCCCCATCTTCGGGCAAACTCCAAACATGAGCTGCAGATCGCTAGTGCAGGGGTCGCGATCGTGATACACCTCCCTGCACCCCAGCCGTCTTGCATCTACTCTTGCAGTAGGAGGTATCTACGTTAATCCGGAGTCCAGTAGTACTGTTCAGGCATCAATAGGCTCGTTGCTCCTTGTTCTCGTACCGAGTCGTATACGATCAATGCATCTAAATTGTATCCTATGGACAATATAGCACCCATTGACTCTTATGCAGGTCTCAACAATGCTCAAGCATTGACCTTTCACATCCCGATCAAATCTTTTTCTCCCCGATCTTTGGGTCTCCATTCTAGCGTGTTTCGACTGAGCGACACCGGCCAGGTTATGAGCCGACCTCCCTTTCCCGATTCGGAGATCTGGTTCCCGGTTGAGTCCCGACTCTGTACCCATTTTGATCAATGCAGGTGTTCCAGTCCCAAGATAGCCCGTCGTTCCTGACTCGATCCACTGACAACCAAGTCCGTGCCCGTCTGAAAAACCCGGATGATGGTCCATTCTACGGTTCACTAAGATGCTTGGCGGGCCCGAACCAGACCATGGACGCTTTTCTTAGAAATTCTACACTGACACGAGCAGGAAAGTATCAAACCACCGCGGTTTCACGGGCCCCTATCCACGGGGAGACAGCCATGGCTCTCCTCCGTGATGCGGGAGCAGAAGACGGGGGGACCATGCGAGAGAGAGAGGGAAAAAAAAAGGCATATATAGCCTCTGTCACCACCACCGATCAGCTTGACTTTCTTTCCATCCCATCCTCATTCCTCTCACCTGTCTTTTCTCCTCTCTTTTTCCTCTCGTTTGAATTCCAGATCGCCTGTGGCGTATCGCTCTCTGTGTTTAACTTTGCTTCAACTAATTCCGTTCAACTCTCGTTCTTGTCGATTCCCGTTTCTCGAAGGTAAACCTTCTCACCATTCCCAAATCCTCTCCACTGGGTATCTAACCATCACAGAAACCGAAATCAATCAGTCAAAATGGTTCGCTTCTACAGAGTTTCCGCTGCGACCCTCGTCACCGCCGCCACCGTCTCCGCCATCCCCATCCCATGCCTCCTTCCCTTCCTCAGCGGCGCTGGTAGCCTCTTGGGAGGATCCGGTCTGGGTGCCAGTCTCGGTCTCGGTGGCAGTGCCAGCGGCAGCGGCAACGCCGACTTGGGCGCCAGCCTTGGTGGTAGTGGCAGCGGTAGTGGAAGTGCTGGTGCTGGTCTCGGTGCTGACCTCGGCGCCGGTCTGAGCGGCAGCGCTGGTCTGGGTGCCCTTCTGGGTGGTGGTGCCGGTGCCAGTGCCACCGGTGCTGCGGGTGCTGGTGCGTCTGGAGCTGCTGGTCTGGGTGGCTCCGCCGGCCTGGGTGGATCTGCGGACCTGGGCGCTGACCTTGGTGCCGGTCTGGGTGCTGGTCTTGGTGCCAGTGCTACCGGTGCTGCAGGTGCAGGTGCCTCGGGCGCTGCTGGCCTGGGTGCCGATCTTGGTGGATCTGCTGGCCTCGGTGCTGGGCTTGGTGCCGGCCTGGGTGGAAGTGGTAGCGCCGGTGCTGGCCTTGGTGCTAGTGCCACTGGTGCTGCGGGTGCCGGTGCTTCTGGCGCTGCTGGCCTCGGTGCTGGTGCTGGTTTGGGAGGAAGTGCTACCGGTGCTCTCGGTGCCGGAGCTTCGGGTGCCGCTGGCCTTGGTGGCTCCGCCGGTCTTGGTGGTTCCGCTGGCCTTGGTGGTTCCGGCTCCGCTGGCCTCGGCGCGGGTGCTGGTCTCGGCGCCAGCCCCAGCGGAAGCATTGGTGCCAGCCCCAGCGGTAGTGCTGGTGCTGGCCTCGGCGCCGGTCTTTCTGGCTCTGGCTCTGCCGGCCTCTCTGGCTCTGGATCTGCCGATCTCGGTGCTGGTGCTGGTCTGGGAGCCAGCCCCAGTGGCAGCATCGGTGCTAGCCCTAGTGCTGGTGCCGGTCTTGGTGCCGGTGTTTCTGGATCTGGCTCCGCTGGTCTCTCTGGCTCGGGCTCTGCTGACCTCGGTGCGGGTGCTGGTCTCGGTGCCAGCCCCAGCGGTAGTGTCGGGGCTGGTCTCGGCGGTTCCGGCAGTGCCTCTGGTGATGTGAGCGGCAGCGGCTCCGGCTCTGCTGATCTTGGTGCCGGAGCGTCTGGCAGCGGCGATGACGATACGGACGTCGGTGTTTCTCCTACGACTGCGGAAGCTCCCAGCGCCACCACCACTTGGGTCAGTGCCTCCACTAGCGTCTCCCTCGGTCCTTACGGCGGCGCCAGCGGCAGCATCACGGCTGGAGGTTCCACCGGCGGCGACGACAGCGACGATTCCGGTGCCGGAGCTGATATCGGTGCAGATGCGGATGCCGACGCTGATGCCGACGCTGATGCGGATGCGGATGCGGATGCCGACGCTGACGCGAATGCCTCTGCCAGCGCGGATGCCGATGCCTCTGCCAGCGGCAGTGGAAGTGCTAATGCCAACGCTAGTGCTGGGGCCTCCGTTAGTGGTAGCGCTGAGGCCTCTGCTAGCGCTAATGCGAAGGCTTCTGCGTCCTTGAACTTCTCTGCTTAAGGTAATTCCCACTCTTCTCCCTCAACTTTAGACATCGTGGCTAACAAGTGCATAGGAGTTTCGGCGTTGGTATCAATCAATGACTCTCAAGCGACATCGAGCAGCTTCTAGGAATTGATTGTTTTCAAAATGGTTTTCGGTATATCATCTGGGATGGGAAATGGGTTCAAATGCTGTCATTCGTTTTATGATTGATTTATATTGTCTAATTACTTGTGTCGTTCTTTTGACGAGTACTACTTAGTTATACTGAGATTGAGAGGATCCAGGCCAGTCTGTCATAGTTATAATCTAAATTCAAGCCTGTTGATAATACTCTGCTATGTTCTTTGTAGATAACTGTAACATTAAGTCAGTGATGATAGCAGACTGAGTTGAGGTAGACAGTTTCCTCCTTTTTAGTCCCTAACGGAAATAAGTATGCAGCAGATTGAATGTCTCAATCGTTCTCCTAAAATTGTAGAAACGTATCGGCATAATGACTTCACAAAAAGCTGTGGATTGAAACCAAGCATCTGCTAGAAACCAGGAAGTTAGGTTAGCATGCGTAGCAGCACATTTTCCAATTCCCCGAGAAAAGAAAAAGATAATGAATGATGAATGAATCGATTGGCTCTCCCAGACTAGTTGGTAGCTAACGGGTAGCCGAGAGAACAAGAAAAAAAAAAGAATGACCTACGCAGGATTCGAACCTGCAATCTCTTGATCCGTAGTCAAGCGCCTTACCATTGGGCCAGCAGGCCAATTGTTGAAATTACAGGGAAGTAATTTGCTACATGAGCCAGGGTATTACGGTAGCAATTGTCTTCCAGCTCCCATCCCCCAACTTAACGATGCCCCCGACTCTCTTCTCAATCGTCTGAAACGCCTTCCTCCCACTCGACCTTGCGGGCACTGACATTCTACTCTTATACTGTCAACCTTGCTTCGAATTTAGCATGCTCATGACGTATGTCTATATGCTCTGGGGTTCCTGCTAGTGACATGGCATTTAACTGCGTCTCCTGATACTGGTAACCTTCCGGAGCATGAAGGCGTCCATTATATACCTGTTGCTTGTTGTGTTGAACTGCTGGACGCAGTGGAAGCCATGTAGACGTGTGCAGGAATTTGGAGTAAGCCCTGGTATAGTAGTCTACGCAACTGTCCACCTTCGTATTGGCCATCAAGGTGTTGGTCAGGGGGAGGGGCTGTAGCTGGCTGCATACTATTGATCTATTGGCAATTCAACTTTTTCTCTTCATGTACTCCGTACTATATAAGCATTTGGATAAGAGAAGCAAGTACATACGACCACAGGGTGTGGAAAACAGGGCTTCCCGTCCGCTCAGCCGTACTTAAGCCACACGCCGGGAGGTTAGTAGTTGGGTGGGTGACCACCAGCGAATCCCTTCTGTTGTATGTTTTTATTTTTCCTACTTGGACAAACAAATAAATGTATTCGATAACATCGGTGCTTGCGAGGATGTTCAGCCTTACCAACGATGTTGAGGTTGTGAGGATGATTAGCAGTGATCATCTTGTACATATTCTCCTTGACATAAGGTGAACCGTGCCCGTTACTATCTTTGATCGCTTCTACAGACCAAGACGCAGGACACCCACACAGGCTCATCAAGTGATTTCTGGGAAGATCTTTCATTCACTACACCAGTCGCGTGCTTTTCCTCATTAAGATGTCGAAGTGACAAGCTTTAGCTAGACACACTTGCCTATTTAGTATACAAAGCGCTTCAACTTGCATGCTTGTATTAGATATAATATCTGTGACCTATGCGGAGGGTCCACATTTCACGATATAGTGTTCGATAGGTTCCAGTTAAACAAAACCTCTTGTATGTCGGATGTACAACTTTGCACTGTAGAGTACGGTGTCAAGCTGCCATCGGAGGGCATTAGGCCGATGAAAACCAAAATGGGATTGGTTGGATCTTTACATGGCATAGGAATGTTGGGTACTTCGGCAAACATCTAGCCGATGACTTTCTGACGGCGAGTATAGAATATGCCCCCCAGGAACAGTGACCCTTCTCTCCACATCTGTGGAGTATATTCTTACGTTGGGTACGGTTCTGTGCAATCACGGCTAGATCCGTGGAGGCGACCGCCCACGGGATACCCTGTTATTCATGGGATGGTAGACCATCATCCTCTCCCACTCCAACTCTCGTGAGAAACCATCGGCCAATCCACCAAACCAGAAAATCCGGGAACAGAAGGCATAGCATATTTTATAAAGGGATAGTATTTTTTTTTTTTCTGCCTGAGAAAAATAATTAAATTAGACTATTTAGGATTAGTGTATTCTAATAGTATTACACGGCAACGCCAGTACCCCTGTGGTATAGGAATGAACTCTTCCGACATTGCCGGTTGATATCAGAAGACGCGCCCTGTCTCTTGCCATCGTGTCTGCTTTGGAATCTCAAGTACGATCGTACAATGATGATGCAGAAGATTCGAGGTCTGCCATCCTGTCTTCGAGGAGCTCCGACTTCGGCTATCTTAGTTAGGCCAACGTGAAGCAGTGAACCAATGGATACCCCAAATCGCAGCTCGTGCTAGGCTTCACCTGGACTTTTTTATGAGTGAGCTAACTAGCAGGGTATCTCAATCACTCCTCTCGGTATTTTTGGTCGATGGATTCGGTTATTTCCATATCATAAGCCCCATGTTCAAAGCTGAGTATAGGACAAATCAGGTGGTGTAAGAGTGGATGCCCTTTTCTCAGAAGAAGCATACTCCCTAAAGTAAGCCTATGGGACTTACAAAGAGACGGAGACCTCAGGTCGAGCTGATAAGAATTTCGCTGCTCGATAATTGTTTGACAGGTAGCAATGAATAACTAAGATGCTTATCAGGACTCAAGCTCCAAGGCTTCCTATCATTATCTTTTCACATCCCGAATAATGGCAGATCAGATCCCGGATGATATCTGACCAGACCCCGGGTGATAGACCGTTGAGATAACTAACAATGACAACCTGGGATCTATGGAGAGAGATATGGTATACTCGAGAACATCTCTTATTATAACAGACCCCAGCTATCTTCAGCTCCATGTAGATGATGCAAAATTTCGTTTTCAATTGATGAGCTACGAATATCAGCATCATGCGAGCAAACTTGTCTCTCTTTGCACTCACTACACTCCTTGCCGGCCCTACACAAGCTGCCAGCAAGGATGCTAATCTCACCATTGCTATGGTGCGAGCACCACCGCCCAGTTGGCCTCTACCGATCTACAGTTACAACTGGACGGGGATCACGCCCAATCTGAATTCGTCCATTGACAAGGCAATCGACTATATGCACAAAGCCAAGGAAGATGGTGCCAATTGGATTTTGTTTCCAGAGCTGTGGTTCCCAGGGTAAGTCAGTTGAAGATTGCAAGTTGCTCGACCCTGTGAAATAACATCTGATCATTGGACAGGTTCCCCAAAGGTTCTGACAGCAACAATTGGACAACTACACATCTCCCGGCGTATATCGAGAATGCCATGGTTGTCGGCGGTCCGGAATGGAGTCGTCTCATCTCTGGTATCAAAGAAACTGGCCTTTATGCCGGTCTGACATTTGCGCAAAGGCTCGGTGATAATCTGTTCATGGCCCAAGCCCTCATCTCCCCTGTCGGTGATGAACTTATCTTCCGACATAAACTTCGCCCGTCAGGAGCTGAGCGTGACATATTCAGCGATGGAACAGTGGATCAACTGAAGGTCGTCACATCCGCCTACGGTCGTGTCGGAATGCTCGAATGTGGCGAACATTGGTTCCCGAGCATGACCTTCCCCATGCAGGCCCAGGTCGAGAATTTCCATCTAGGCCCATTCCCATACATGGGTAACCCGGGGGATAAGAGATACTTGTGGTGGGAAGGCGCCGATGCAAACACCGGAACGGTTGGGCACTACTCTAATCTAGCTGGCGCTTATAGCTTTGTGGCTGCCGTTGGATATAGCTTCGTCAGTGACCCCCTTGCACAGGTCGTAGCTTCCATTGGCGCAGATGCAAGCTTTGAGGATCATCCGATTCTATATTATAGCCTCAATTATAGCTCTTTCAATATGTCGAAGACATATGATCCTGATTCGCAGGTTTCATGGGCAGTGCTTCAGCAGATTCAGCAAGGTTTCCCGGGTTATATCCCTCCTGTTGAGGGAAGTCTTGTACCTCGGAAGCACGTTTCTATCGCTTCTATGTTATTCAACTCCTCGCGGGGAATTCCGGTCTAACCTGCTGATAAAGCTCGGGAGGAACAGGTAACTATCGCAGGAAATATGGTGATATTGGCTATGACAAACGTCTGAGGAGGGGAAGGAGAGAGATGGGAACTCTATTTTGCACGTGTCAGTCCAAACTTTGAAGCCGTAGCGAGAATCATCCGAAAGACTCGGAGAATTATGCAGTTTTAGCTTCATTAGCTATCCTAAGATCTGGGTCCTCTCCACTTAAAACTTTCATGGCCCGCTCTTATCTCTAATCTCACATCCGGGGTCTGCAGCTCGGCCAACTCAAATATGGATCCCGGTTCTAGTTCATGGGGCGGGATTTGCATCCTTCCATATCCCGCACCGCTTCACTGTTGCTCTTGAGCAAGATAACAGCGCCTATCCGCGAACTCTATGGCAAGCCTGCGGGGGATATCTTATCTGAGGGTGAATTTATTATCTTTACTAATTTTTAGTCAATCCAGTGTAAGTTTGGACCTACTTGTCCAAGATGCTATAATTTCTCTTCCCTTGGGGATGATGATACTGGGATTAAAGAAGAGGTAATAGATTATGCTGTTGATTCCATTAGTATTGGAGATGCGAACTGGGAGAAGCTGAGGTTTTGCTGTTAAGAGGATTTTCATCTCTGCTGGGGTGGGCTTCTCTGAGAGTGATGGTGATGTTATATATATGGCTGAGGCTTTGATCGGTCTGAAGGGGGAGGTTCTTTTTTATTGCTATAAACTTAGGTCTTCAGATGGTGAGCGGAATATCTGGAGTGATGGGACTATAAATGGGCTCAAAGTGGCTAATATAACTCATGGCCGTATTGGAATGCTGGAAGTAAGTTCTATAAAATAATGATGACTATTTGAACTATATCAGTACTTGCACCCCTTCATGATGTTGATCGTGCAAGTATAGGTGGAAAGTATCTATATTGCTTTATAGCTCTATACTCTAGATTATAACGACTCTGCTGCTGTGGTTTATAAAGTAGCTGAGGTGAATATGGCCGCTGCCTCTGTCTATCTAATGAACCGTGGTATATATATGTTTATTATAACTGTAGGCTGCGCTGCCGCCTTTGGTCTAAACTGCTGCGGGATAATCTGATTTCTAGTGAGTAATTCTTCTGACATGGTTCTTTTCTAGCTTGTATCTTTTTATACAACAGACTCTCCAGCTTGCCTTGATACAATGTCTAAGAGCGAGTAATCTTGGGGGGATACTACAGTAAATTATTAATGGTTGGCTAAAGAGTGTGTTGCTGGTAGATGGAATCTTTATTAAATATATGTTTAATAACATTTCTAGCTTTTGATCAGCCTTAAGGACTTATGTTTTTTGTATATTTATATTGCTTTTGTAATGGCTTTTTGCAAGGGATGTATGATACTTGTATATTATAGCAATAATTGAGTGAATATCAACGCACATCCGTGTTTAGGTCAACTGATCATGTTCTGTGTTCACTGTAGTGTCGTAGCAACTCTTGGCGCTCTAGCAGAAATATCCAGTCTAATTGATTGTGACCTTATGCATTCGTCGCCTTCAATAGTCAACGCTATAACCTATTAACTGGAGGGGGGCGTACCCATGTCTGTTTAATAGCCATAACCGATTGGTATACTAAAATGTTGTAAATTTTCGAGAGTGGACAGTGGTTTGTGGAAGGTAATCAATGTTTTAAGAGAAAGTTTGTATCTGCTTCTCCCATCCATTCCCAAGCTGTCCCTCCAAATATGTCAGTCCAACTTTACTAGGAAACGCTGCGGAGAGTTCAAGTAATATATTCGTTTTCTAAATCAACGAGTTTACAAATCAAGTTTACTAAATACAATTGATAGAGTTTCCTAACTAAGACTAAAGTATTTTGACCCTACTTATACATCTTTTCATGATCATGGCTTCAATACTTTGCTATATATGTAGCGTTAAACATAATGGGTTAAACATAATGAACTGGGTTACCATCAGCGACAAATGACATGGAGAGACCTAGGCTTGTCAAGAGATAGGAATATCGTAACAAAGTGTATGGATCACACAGACGAACCACCGCGACCCTACTGAGTCGATAGGGGTCGGCTTCAACGACGGCGTTGACGAAATGTGTAGTGCTGATGGCCGTGCAGATACCAGCAGTTACATCAGAAATGGTAGGAGTCTTGCTAGAAGCACATACGCCCCTCTATCAATCTTAATACAAGTCTGGTTCATAGAGAGTTACAGATACCACGTTAAGAATAGCAGCATCAGTATTAGTACCACTTATATCCACACTAATATGATAAAATGCCATCTTTGACAGGCCAGTAATAGTTAATAAAGAAATCAAATATATGTCCTGGC